>NW_022196915.1:72454043-72457874 GCF_008632895.1 Mastomys coucha
TCTCTCTCTCACTCTGGAGGTTGATCTGTCAGGTTACTGGACTACAGAATATTCAAAAGAGGCCAAGGCACCTGTTCAGGTTAGTTTGAATGTCTGTAACAAAGTACAGCCACACAAATTGCTGGGCTTAATTTTATAAAAGATCTGTAGGCCAGAAGTCCCAGATGAAGTTGTCTGAAGAATAGTTTCTTCTGAGAACTGTACAGAACATCCTGCTGTAGATATCCCTTCTGACTTACCGGTTATCACCTTCTCATTGTGCCTCTAAATGGTCTTTGCTTGGAACTCATGAAGTTAGTGTCTCTCTGTGTTCTATTCTCTTCTTATAAGGACATTAATGAAATTAGGGCACTTCATTTAGCTTAATTACTTCTTCAAAGTTCCTGTCTTTGGTACAGTAGCACTCTGTGATGTCAGAGGTTAGAGTTTCAACATAGGAATTTGAGAAAGGGATGGTACAATATGGTCCCATAACTTCACATTCGAAGATATGGGTATGGTGGTGTGAATAGAAATGATCCCCATAAGTTCATATATTTAACTACTTGGTCCCAATTGGTGGAACTGTTTGATGGCCTTCTTAGAGGAAGTTTGTTACTGGGGAATGGGAGGGTCAGGCCTTGAAGTTTCAAAAGCCAGCGTTGTTCTATATGTGTTCTTGTTGCCTCATATTTTTACTTCAAGATGTGAGCTCTCAGCTACTGCTCCAGTGGCATACCTGCCTGCCTGCTTCCATGGTCCTCATGGTATCATAGCAAGCAACACAGAAGTAACTAAGACAGGAGAAAATGATCGGGTTAGGCTTGGTAGTCATGATTCATCATCCAGAACTATTTCATATTCTTTCGGCATGAAGGATAAAAGTAGACGTTGCCTTCTTATAAGAGCCACAACACCATCATCTCCTTTAATGAAAAAAAAAATTAACAAAGCATGGATTACAACAGCAATATTAACCTCCTTCTGTGCTTGAAAGTTGCCAGTCTCTCCCTCTCTTTCTGCTACTTGGATCAAAAGCTACGTGGATTGTAAGATAAATCTTTAGATATCGTAGCCTGTATGCAATCTATTTTCAGATTTCAAAGCCTTACACAGCACAGATAAGAGATTGTTGGCTGGTGTTTTGTTTGTCTTTCTCACTGGAAAGTGCTTTCTGTATGAGTGAGGGTTATCACATGTAAAAGGTTTTTCCAGATCCCAGCATGCAGATGGATAGTCCTCAATTATCTAATTAAAACTTGTTGGAGAAGTGAATATTCCTTCATAGCGGGAGAGTTCTAGAGCTAGGACTGTTAAAGGGACAAGTTCTGTGATTACAGAGTCACTGTTTTGGGCTTTTCTGAGTAACTTCATATAGATGTTCTACCCATTCAAGACAGGAGAAAGGCAGTTTGATGCTATTATAAATTGCAGTTATTTCATTTTTCTCTACTTACCAATACTGGCTTTACATTATTTTCTTATTTAGCTGAAGGATATAATTCTGAAAATGGTTGATTTTCCATTGACTAGATTTTACTTTGGTTTAATTTGTCTGAATTCCAATCATGAAAGAGTCTTCCTATAAAGTAACCGATGAGAAGGGCACTACAGATCCATAAAGCAACAGAGCTTCTCCAACTTTGCATGGCACCAAAAGGTTTTTTTGTCTTCTAACTAGTCTGCATTTCATTAAAATTCTCATGGAAGTGATGCAAGTATGCTATCCTCCTGGTTTGTGAAAGAACACTTGCTTGCCCATAATATTGCATGGCTGAAAAGAGATAATATGATCTCTTGTGTTGAAAATGCAAAGTCATTGTGTGTGCAAAATCCTGTGTGCTAGAGTAAGGATTCCTTAACACATCTCTGATTGCCAAGAATTCCAGGAAAAACAAAAAGACATTCTAGAGGCACCAGTGGTGTCACACAACTTCAAGAGGAATCCCAAGGTCAACAATGCTCCCTGTCTTTCACTTCTTCCCAGCTTCGGGGTAAAACACGAAGGTGGAGATTGAGGTCTGTTTTACCAAGTCTAATGATGCCAGCCCCATGGGTACCAGAGATGGAAAGTGCAACAGGAAGCAGTGGGAAAGATTGGGTGCAGTTTTAATAATCACACTCAATTCTCAGGATAGAGATTACATTACCTAAGGGGAAAATTCTTTCAACCAAAAGGTTTAGCTTCCTGGAAGCTAAAACTCATAAACTGAGTTTTTCCTGAATAGCATCACACCTTGAACATTCCTCACTCAGGAGAGAGCTCATCTGCATGGATTCTTGCCTATTGCTAGGCATTATGAAAGAAGATAACTCTGTGCGCTCTTCTTAAGACATAGTCCTGAAGTTCTCCCTCACTCTTCCGCTTAACTCTCTGTGTTTATAAGTACAAACCATAACTCTGGATATGAAAATTCTGATACCATCAGCACAAGTGAAGCAAACGAAACAGAGGGGGGAAAACCTTCACCCATCTGGACTTCCATATGCTTGAATGTTGGTTATAGAGTAATGTGGATAACAGCTACTGATATGGATAACAGCTATGCTCTGAGCTTCTTTAGACAAGTGTTCTTTCTAGTCAATAAACCTTTGCAAGAATTAAAGTGTCATCAGTCCAAGAATTAAAGTGTAATCAGTCTGAATTATTGGTCCTGAGTTTGACAACTCACTGCACAGACTTTCTGGCTTTACCCCAGTTTGAGTCTTTATTCAGTAGATCATGTGAATCAGTAGGAGAAACTTGACAAGTAGAAATGTTGGTAAGTTTAGCATGATGTGGATGCTGTATACATGAGCAGGCAAGCAATTCCTGGATGATCAATGCAAATAAATAGGAACCAGATTGTAAATGGCCTCACAGGCTACAGAGTTGGTTCTGTCATTTGATGATCAGCAAGTCTTTGAAGTCGTGTAAGGAGTTTCATTTGAATGAATTGTTTTCATGAGTAGACAGTGGACAAGGACAATAAATGGATGAGAGGGAGACAAATCCATTGACACTATTTCAGCGGAAACTTGAAGACAAACTTCAACAATGCCAAGAGTATGGAATGAAAAGACCAGATTGGGGTCAGGCTTATACACTGGGAAAACTACCCTCTTTACTTTGAGGAAACTCATCAAAATCAATCCCTATGAGAAATATTTCCTCCTTTGTTTAATGGGATAGTCTAGCTGGTATAGCACTTGCTATGTAGCCCAGGATGGCCTTCACTTTGTGATTCTCCCAACTCTGCCTGACAAACACTGGAAATACAAGGCTATGCCACCACATCTGCACTATGAATAATAATATTAAGGGGACGTTTTGGATGCTTACTGAAGATAACCATTAAAAAGGAAGATCTTAATATTGTTCATAGGACTTCCTTATCTTATAGGACACCAGCCTTTAATACAGTAATTTCTCATCTTAACATATACATTGCTTCTTTATTATTTTTAAATGCCAGACTTTTCTGTGTCCTAATTTATTCTTTTATGCTGGATATAAAACATGCCCTTGATTTTTTGTCCCTTTTCATTTCATTTCTAATGGTGCCTCTGAATTCCACCTCTAAAAGCTCTGGTAACAGCCTTGACCACCAGCCCTATAATACACTTCATAATGAAATGAAAACTAAATGGATTTCAATGATCAAGTTTAAATGATTCTATGTCCTCTTATACAGACACCCTTTCAAACTGAAGAGCACATGATGGCCTTTGTGCCAATTCCTCAAAGAGAGACATTTAGGAACATATTTTTCTCCTAAAAATGTAACCCTCATGTGAAAATCCCACTAATGTTACCTGAAAGAATTTAAAAGATTTGTGACTCAGCAGGCAGGATTAAGAAGCAAACACTGT
>NW_022196915.1:72457884-72468027 GCF_008632895.1 Mastomys coucha
AAAGTACCATATTAACAAAAACTCTTGAATGATCCCCAGGAAGAATAATAAAGTGTTCCAAAGACCTTCACCTGTTAGAAAGGAGGGGATAACTGGTTGTAGGTCAGAAGGTTCAAGATCAGCCCTTAGAAGCAGCTTCAGAAGAGCCTCCGGGTATGATTTGAATTAGCTAGATGTACTGACCTTAGCAAAGTTTGCTGCTGGAGCTCAGGGATGCACAGCTGGGCACTGAGGAAGACAGGATCTTACACACTGGAGGTAAGTAGCAAGAAGCGTGAGACGTGTTTTTAAGAGAATTGCCAGTTCCTAAAGGATAAGTGAAAACCATCTAATATATTCAGCGAAGACTCTCAAGCATCTTGGACATCAATTCATTTCATCGAAGAATGGAGGATTTCTAATTTCACGTTGCTTTTCTGTCTGTTATGAAGTAGACCATGGGGCACAAAGGAACTCCTTTTGTTAGACCACACTGTGATATGGGAGCGGCAGCTTCAGAAGCCCTCACCTGTATTCATGATAGGCTCTGCTCAGCAACAGGCTCTCAGGAAACAAACAAGCTTGTCAGCTCACCAAAGAAGCAGCAGACCGGCTGTCACTTTATTGCGCAACATTTAGCTTTTAATTTTATTCCAAAGACATGAAAACAGGAGTCCAATACCAGCTCTCATTCTTATTAAGTAGCACAGTAGAACTGAGATTCTCTGCTACACAAAATAAATGTAAACGCAGTAGCTGCAATAGGATAACATAGATACTACATATATTCTCACATGTATATTCTCATATATATGCAGCTCTATACCATTATTGAAGTTCTCACAGACATACACACGAGCTACTCATTCAAGGCCAGATTTTCAATGGGCCTTCTTAATTGTGTCTGCAGTCTCTAACGCCAGCCTCCATTTACACCAGTATAAGACACATTTCAAAAGCAAATTGGATACCTGCATGAACAAGCAGGCAGTTAGGCAGCTAATTACTGTTTGCAATTCAATTACCTAATTACTGTGGGCAAGTGCAGGTTGTTTGTGCAAGCAAACAGTCCCACCCACAAATATTGCTGATTTGATTAAGAAGGCTTAGGTGCAAAGATCCATGTTCATGCTAGTGCCTCAACAGGCTCAATAATTCCCCCATCCTGGGCCCAGAGAGGTCCTGGTTAAACACTCTTCCAAGACTGGATTAGAGTAAAGCCCTTCTAAGTAATCCTCAGCAGCCCCTTCCCATGCCAAGCTGAAGGCTATCCTGGAACTCCACCTTGCTACTCAAAGTGTGGTCTGGGGACCAGCCGGCAGCATTAGCTTCCTCTTGGGAATCTGGCTAAAAGGCAGAATCTTGAAGTCTTTCCTAGATCCACTGAACTAGAATCTGTATGATGGCAAAGGCTACTTTGGTAATAATACACATGGATCATTGTGTTTGAGGAGCATCTCCCTAGAAAGTTGCTCAAGAAATAAGGTTTTCTTGGCACAGAGTTATACAGAGCTGTTTGTGTGAGGATTACTCTGTTTTTCTCTCAAATGAGAGAAAGGCTAGAGGAAGAGAGGAGATAGCACTTCTCGGCTATAATGAGCAAACTGAGCAAATTTCTCTTCAAGTGAAATCCCAAATAGCCTTTCAGGAACAAATCCTATAATGCTAAAAGTTCTTACGCGCGTTTGAGGAAGACAAAATGCAGATGAAATGTAGCACTTCCACAGGCAATCGCGGCAAGATCCAAGGGACATCTTTCACATTCTCCATTCATTGAGGGCTTCATGTCATATTTACCTTCATCTGTTACTATGGGTTCATCCACAGAATCACCCTGTGGATAATCCCAACCAGGGCTTGGATTCCAATTAATCCATCCAGTCTGTCTCCACAGAAAAACAGAGCTAGAAGATTCTGTTTTCTGAGCTCTTCAGAGATAGGCTACACTGATCCATTTGCCCAAATAGTAAGTACCAAAAGGATCACTGTGCAGCCTCAGGGACAGACATTTTCTATGCCCAAATAGACTGCTTCAATGATATCATCAATCTCTTGCATTTGCATGGTGTAGAACCTGAGCTCACTGCCACTTTACGCAAAATTGTGCAGTTTGTCTTCATGATGTAGAGGGAAAGGAAGACATAGGAATCAGGGATCTGGCCCCACCATTTACTAGTCGTGTGATGTTGGAAAATGCCCTTAGGTTTCCGTCTTTATCCCTAAAACGAGAGAGTTGAATTGATGGCTTTCTAATTCCCTTCAGGTTCTAGCAATAATTCGTCTATAGTCCACAGCTTCTAAGTGTATTGTAGCTGCCAGGTGTGTCTTTCAAGTGTGTTAGGGCCTTCTGATTTCACAACTACTGGAATTTATCAACTACTGCTTCCCTACACTTCCTCACTGTAAACTGTGCCTAGTTTAGACCCTCTTTCATCTAGAGTCCCCATTGACAGCCTTCCCAAAAAACTGTGCAGAGAGTATTCGGGAGATAATTTAATTGCATTATTCTTCCTGTGGAAGTTTTTGGATTTGGATGGGAAACCCTTTCCATAGCAGAGGACACTGAGGAAAGGTTAAACTTGTATTCCTATTAAGGAAACTATGGCATTTCTATAAATAACTGAAACCCTACTCATGAAACCAGAAATAGCAAATCTCTCTCTCTCTTTTCAATTCAGGGCAGAAGGTCCAGAAATTTTAACTCACTTCATCAAGGAAGTGCTACTAAAATTAGAATTAGGATGTCCTTCATCTCAACCAACCAGTAAGGTCCTCCTACTGTTATCATTACACTGCAGTTTGAGGTAATAATGACTGATCAGCATGATAATGAACTTTTGTTTCCTGAAAGGTGAAGGGCAGTCCAGATCAGACAGACAGGCAGACAGAAGAGGAGGCATGTCACTTCAGGGTTCCTTCCATAAAGAAAAAAAAGAGAAAGTTCCTTTCCCAGTGACCCTTTGAAGTCACAACCCCAAGCTAAAGCTAGTGTGGGTTCTTACACAAAAGCAACCATTCAACAACTCAAAAGAGAGACAATGCTGGGACCACAGAGATTGTTGCAAGGGAGGCGGGACTAGGGCAGGCACTGAAAGATCAGCTGCTCAGCTCCCGAAAAGCTCACAAGGTCAATGACTTAATGCCATTCTCCTGGACTAAACTGGACTCAACTAGATGACCTGTCATGGCCACCAGAGTCTGAAAGCCCTTATTAAAAAAGGAAACATAATCTATGAAAATAATGAGTCCAAGCTAAATCAGAGTTCATGAGGCACAAGTAAAAGCCTCATGTGTGGATCCCAACACAATGTGGTGAATATTGCTTAGAAACTGATAAAAAAAAATTTAAATACAGAAACTATTTTTTTTTTTTTTACTTTAAAATGGCTAACTTCAGTTCAGGGGGCATTGCTATATATTCATTTGCATATAAGTTAAGCAAAGCTATAAATATACAAGTTGCTTGGTTAGTTGCTTGATACCACACTTAAAATGAACATGAACAAGCAAAAAAAGGTCTGCAAGAAAAATCTGTTGAGCAGTGAAGAGATTTGAACCTTGATATGTGTCCTCACAGGACAGGGTGTGAAATGCTTAGTCCTTGGAAAAACACAAAGGCCCCAGGTGACCTGGAGCCAACCTGGAGGGCTGTCATTTTCTAGAAGAGCTGGCTTATTTAGTATAATCCCTAAGAGCAGAGGCAGCATCAGCATGAGGGAGATGCACAGTGGAGGGACCTCATCCAAGGGCTGAAGAGCCTCCTGAGGTCACTCAGCAGAGCAGTTCAAGCCCTTCTGTTTGTTCTCTGGAAGCAGTCCAAGCATCTGATGAGAGAATGAACAAGGTGACCCGTACCATCTCTTTCCAGCTCAAAGTCCATGGAATGGAGAAAAAAGCCAAGAGAAATGAACAGTGAATGGGAGCAAATGCCAGGTGGTGGGTTTTTTTGTTTTTCTTTTCTTTTTTTTTTTTTTTTTTTTTTTTTTTTTTTTTTTGCTGCTTTAAACAAACTCTTCCTATATTAGCAATGGGAGTGGATCATTGCATAGTTTAGTAGATGTCAATAACATGCACAGGAGGCACTGCCACAGAATTCCAACCACTTGGGCCTTCTCAGTGAGACTGAGACAAGCTTATCATTATCTATTACTGAGTTTTATTTTCTGCTTATGAGATAAAAAAAACTTTGTAATTATAGCTAGAAAACGCTTTTTGTTTTTCTGTACCTAATATGTGAACTTTTTGTACACCTCTTCTTTAAGGGCCGTCATAAATTAGCAAATTTTATTTTTACCAGACCAGTTAAACATCCATTTCATCGATGACAAATCTCATAATTATATTACATGAAAAAGTATTATGTCCTTGTATTATTGCTGGTTTCTCTGCTGTTGTTAGTGTAACTTTCATTTATTAAGATGTGACTGTCTTCGGTAATGTGGCCATCTGTGTTACTAATATAAAAAACAAAACAAAACCTGTTCCTTTAATCTTACATACATCACCTCCTTTCCAAAAATCTAACGATCAGCTTATTCTGACTTGCCCAAGAGACAAGAACTCTTTTCTGATTTTAAAAGTACTCATTTTGAGAATTTTAAGGTTCGCCTTTTCTCTGTAGGCCTAGAGAAAAATCTCTAAAATTCTGACAATAAACATCATAATTAAATGTGCAGATGTCCACAGTTATTAGACAGCAAAGATACTGAGATTATCAAAGAAAATGTCCCTGGGTAGTTTGTCTCACTCTTGTGTGCTTTGAAACTGTACAATGCTACTTACCAAAGGGCTGAGGACACAGGCAAGAAGATGTCATGCTGCAAGGCAGTGATCATGTTTCATACATAATTAGAGGACCACACTACTAATTCTGTCCCTAGTATTTACGGAAAGGCAAAAAGTAAACTTATTTTTTTAACAGCTCAAAGGCAAAATAAGATTTCGGTACTCTCAGGAAAGAGCTTATGAAGAAATTGGAAAGGGTATAAACAGAGATATAAAGATGCCAGGATCCATTTTTGTAACCTAGTTTGAGGTTTTATGTATGTTATACTTAACTTAATTACTAAAGAAAGTGAGTAGGCTAGCTTATACTTGATAAAGAGGTAATGTATTCTGTTCTGGACCAGTAAAAATTTCCTTTCTTGTAACAACTTCTGAGAAGTATACATTGCTCTACAACTTTCTCTGGAGCCTCCCAAAAGCACTGGCTGACTGAATGGCTGTTGTTTCCCCGGGATTTTAACCTTTTAGGGACCCACAATTTCAAATTTGCCTGCCTCTATGACCACTATTTTTTTCAACCAGGCATTTATGAGTGCCTGGTGGAAGGAGGAAGAATACCCAGAACAAAATCGTCAAGCAGCAAGTCCGTGCTCTCATTTCAGAGCCCGTGGGCTTTCACTAGGACGCTTTACTCCTAATTACTAATGTCAGAAAAGCAATCCTCAATGGAGACAACCTGTTCCAACAGCCTCATGGCGAAAGGAGACTGCATCTGTGAGGTAAGGGTCCATATCACAACCCTAAAGTCATCATAGAGAGTCCATGAAAATAAATTAGCCATGCACTAAACCCAGTTTGTATTGGGAGGATAGTATTTTTGTGCATTTCACTGCATGAGATTCTTCAAATGCATTTCTAAGCCAATAAGGATGGTTATGGGATGTATCCAGTTAGCAAGAGAAGAAATCAAAGTGCAAAGAAGTTGCACCTATGCCCACTCAACACTGACCCACCACTAGGAATCATGAAGGTTATCAGCTGATTAACACAATAGGAGTAGAACTTGCTAAAAGGTGTTTGATGTTGTTTGGCCAAGATGTACCCTCTCTCCAATACCATTTTATTCTCAGTAACAAAGGGTATTAGGTCCAGGAACTGTTCTAGATCCAGATGAGTCAGTCAAGCCCCCGAGAAATCTAAACACCAACCCCGTAAGTAAAGAATTAGATTGGTACTGTGGATTTTGATGGAATCTTGAAAATGATAAGAGTGGGAAATGCACAGCAGGAACTCCATTGAGAATAGCAAGTGGAGAAAATGTTTAAATGACTTCTTAAGACATAGATCAGAGTGCTTGAAGGAGAACAGCAACACACACATGCACACACACACACACACACACACACAGTAAATAAAGAAAAAGAGAAATGAAGAAAACTGGAGCCTAAGTAATGGTCAATAATTAGAATAATTAGAATAATTACAATGGAGCTGGGCAGTAGAGGAGAGTATTGGTAAGTCAGAAAATTTGGATTTAACTATTCAGGCCAAAAAGAGCTAAGGAAGTTTTGGATGTTTTGTCTTAGAGCTGATTAAAGACTGTTGTGAATACTTAGCAAGGGTACCATGCAAGGTTACAACTACCACTTTCCTGCCATGCTGGCTAGAAGTGAGAACAGCAAGGCTCTTCTTTGCTTATTTTAACCTGTCTCTGCCCAAGGGGGCATCACCATTCACCTGCCTTTCTACGGGATCAAGGAGGCATCAGATGTAATTGAACATTCATAACAAGTTCTGTGTTGGCAGTGAATGGAGTCATTCATTCTGACTACGGGATCTTCATTACAATTGCATGAAGCTTTCACTGCAGGCCATATTATCAGAGTCTACTCAATTCTGGCACAAGGAGAACAGTCTGGTGGAGCCAACTACAAATGTCATGTCCAGCTTTTACGCACAAAGGAAGTGAGAGCTTTTATATATACATATAAAAGTCCAACACCCGTTATCATTGATTCATCTTCCCAGAAGCACCAGGATGTCTCAGATTACATTGTCTGACACTGGCGAAAGAGAATGAGGACAAGGTTGAAGGGAAGGGATTGCCACTGGGAAGTCAGAGGCTATCATTTGAGGTTCCAGCTGCAGACAGCCATATTCCACATTGGAAGTCAAGCCAAGGTCTTACCAAATGATGGCTGAAAAGCCTTTATAAAGCAGAATGTGAGCCCTAGAGTCTACTGCTCCTGGCGGGAGCTGAGAAAGGGAGCAATAGGGGCTGGCTGTGATTTTTCTTTGTCTGTGATGACAGAGCAAGAGAAAGAGGTGCCATAAACATGAGGGAGAGGAAATGAGAGATCTTTATGGTAAGCCACTAGATTCACCAGAGGGGTCTGAAAACTGCAGAGTTTGTACAGACACCTGCATGTGCTTATGCACTTTTGCGTACGTGCGCACACACACACACACACACACACACATATTTCTCTGGGGGGTGTTCCAGAATGAAAAAATGCAAGGATTATTATTCTCAATGCTTGTTTTGATCTTGCCCCCAAATTTGAGTGTCTTCTCTAAGTATCTTCATTGGAGAGGGTCCAGAGAGGACACACTTGTCATGGGAATTTAACTTTGCAAAAAATGTAGGATCCGGCCACCATAGGACTATCGGTTTTACATCAGCAACTGGGATTTAATGTCTACAGGGAAGGCAGGAAAGGGGGAGATGTCAAATGGGGTAGTAGAGCCAAACTAGAAGCCCCATCAGTCTCCCTGGCATCTGTCAGAAAGCTTTCTTCACAGCTAACAATCATACCGCTTGATCCGAAGCTCTGAGAAGCAGAAAGAGTGTCCAGTGCAAGATGGAACACTTAATGCTTAACTGCAGCTTGATATCAACTAGGTGCAGGATGTGTAATTGAATGGGGAGATGACAGGGCAGAGAGGCAACCATAGAAATGATCCACAAAATTGTCTACTGACTTTGTCCCTCCACCTACTATAGTCATGCACCAAAGCACTTACAAATATGCCCCTATGGTATACCTTAATAAGACACAAGGAAAAGAATCCCAGTACAGTGCAGTCAACCTGTGTTGCAAAGCTGCCCCATATGCCTTAAAAATTAATTTTCATGCCTTCATATGGGAGGTATCTGGTCTATAAGTACAGTAATTATTTCTCAGAGCATCTGCAACATCATAGACTCGGGGCTTAAAACTACATATTCTCTCACAAAAGACTAAAAGTCTTAAATCTATGTTTTAGCAGGACCATGCTTTCTCCAAAGGTCCCTCAGAGCTAAAGGAAAAAAATGTCCTGAAAGAAAGAATATCTGGTGACTGCCATGGATCAGTGTTTCTTAAGGTACAGATCCTGGCTCTATTTGCCATTACATGTGATTACACGTTACTTGTGATGCTCCAAGTTTTTCTTGCTTCTTACAAAGGTACTAAACCCACTACCCTTGGTACCTACCCTAGATGACCTGACATTAGTATAATCACATTTGCCACAACTTTATTTATAAGTGCCATTTTTCTAATAGCATGTATTCCCCAAGAGTCCATTATGAGATGAAGTTTGGTAGATGGTGTTGTTATATGGAAATGGTGAAGTCATTTGGAGCTTGGCCTTCACCCATGAAGCTATAAGGAAAGTCCTTAGGTCCCTGAGGGAGTGGCCTTACAAAGGGATTCTCATGAGACTTCTTTGTTGGTTTCCAAAAAGGATTCTTATGAAAGCCCAAGTTAAATGCCATCAGTTTTCTCTGCCTTCAGATGTAATCATTTGTTTACCTCTATGCACACTCTCCTCACTGCTTTCAGCCATGACAGGACCAATGAAGTCAAGTTAATACCATTGTACTTCTACATTATGAGATGAGATAAATAAACCTTTTCTCCTCATAAATTTAATTGTATTTCATTGTGCCAAGACCAAGCATATTTGTGGCTGAATTAAGTCATACCCCAAGGTTCTGAAACATGATAAACTGTGAGGGATCTACAGACTATTTCAAATGCTAGAGGGGAATCCTGGAATCAGAAATGAATGTGTGAACAAATAAGACAAATTTTCACTTCAAAGAATCATATGCTTGTTTTGAAGTGTTCTCATGACGCCAGGAGGAGCTCGCATTGATACAATGCTTGTGCTCATTTAAAAATAGGGGATAGCAAGAAAGCTGAAAGGCATGTGTTTACTGTTTTCAGTCTATATTGTTATTTAAACTGGAAAATCTTGGCTCAGAGAGATTAAATATTACTCCCGAGATATCCCATCGGAAAGCAGTGAGGCTGAGACTTAAAGCCAGGATTATCACATTCCAGAGAGTAATTTTTAATTCTGCATATTCTGTAGTAGCAAATGCTAGTGAAGTAAAGGTTCACAACCTTCCTTCTTCAGGACATGTCTTAGTGATCCTTTAATGCTTTTATTTAAGATTATCTACTCTCTGAAGTTTTATTCAACTCACTTTGACAAATTGGGTCTTCTCTGACCTTGCGTGTAATGACAACTAGCCTACCATTGTATGCATGCCCTTGTACTAATCAGTCTACGTGTACATCTGTTTCCTGCCTCCCATCCTGATGTCATAGCCCTAGTACCTGCTCAAGGCCCAGAATGTAACAGGAATTCAATCTATCTCTTAACTCCAACTCCCAAGGAAACAGATCATCATAATAGCTTTAAAGAGATAAAAGGCAAGGTTACAGGTCTTTGGGGCTACTGCCTAAAGGCTCACTGATATTGACTGTGTGGTTAATCATGATTGCCAACTTGATTGGATCTGGAATCAACTAAAAAACAGACATACTCATGGAAAGTCTCTGAGGTTATTTCCAAGAAAGGTTATCTGCAGGGAATAGACCCACTCCAGAGTCAGCTGCATTTTCTGCCCTAGATCTAAAGATGCCCCAGGAGAATGCAATGCTGTTTCCATGCTGGTCCATGTTGCTGGTGTGTCCCTATTGCTGCTGCCATTGTTCTTGCATATCAGACTCCACTTCCAACCCAGGAGTCTTTCAGGTTTTTATCTCCAGACCCAGGCTGCTGAGGCATTTTAGCCTCATGAACCAGAGCATCTACCAGAAGCACTCAGCCTCTCTAGTGTGTAAGCAGACATTACTGGATTATGAAGCCCTTATGTGTAAGCCAGTCTAATACATCCTTTATGTAATCTTATTTAATACCAGATCTGTTCCTCTGGAGAAGTCTATGGTCCATGAAACTTACAGCAACCAAATCTTATTCTTCTTCATTTAACATTGTGTGCTCTGTCTTCCACTGTAATCCACAGGATGGGCTATAAAGTCACAGATGGCTAATTTATTTTAGCTACCTAGACATCTCTTACCTCTCTAAATGTTTTTTTTTTAACTTTTGTTGCATTATGATGAGAAAAGTTACATGATTTCAATTTATCTGAATTTGTTA
>NW_022196915.1:72468110-72473121 GCF_008632895.1 Mastomys coucha
TAAGTAAATAGAATTAAATCACATTCTTGTTTCCTTTTTGTACCCCAACTCCTCCCAGAGACTCCCTTCAATACCTACAATATCTTTTTTGTCATATTCCTTAAAAATTATAAAATATTATAATGATAAAAATGAGTATTATAAAAGTTGTTTGATATAAAACAACAATCAATTTAATAGTCTTATGTAGATGCTTGTCTACAGCAATACTGAAAATACATATGTTTTTCTCAATAAAAATTATAAATAACTTCAAACATATTAACTGTATATTTCAAAATAATATATCACTACTAGTATTTTCTTAAATGAACATAAATATATAAAGTCTTTTTGTTTGTTTGTTTGTTTGTTTTGTATTTAGTAGAGTTTAAAATCTTGGCTCTTACTGTGATAAAAGCCCAAACTAAGAACAATTTTTAGACATTGGGTTTCATTGTAATAAGGCTGTACTTCAATGACCCTCACATCACCAAAGGATTTTACCTCCATCGTAGCTAAGCTGAGAGTTGACAATTCTCCTGCACCAAGGAATGAATTGTAGGTACGATTTTTGGATACAGACTTCCTGCTTTGTCAAAACTATTTGACTTGAGTGGGTGACTTTATTCTCAGCCCATGGAGAACAGGTTACATTCATTTAAGAAATTGTGTGTGTATTAAGATGGTCTATCCATTCACCAACTGTTTCAGTGAACAATGGTTCTGCTTGGAGGGTAGCACAGACATTAGGTGTGGGTAAGAATTACCTTTTCTTAATATCTTAATATGAAAATTAATATTACCAACATATCCTAATTGATTGAAATCCAAAAATGTGAGGAATTAGAAATTTGTTGATTGTCATCCAATGGTCTCTCTAATTTGATAATTGGAGAAATTCGTCCAATATTTTACAATCTATATACACTTTCAGCTTGTTTGTGACAGTGTCTTGCTGTGTACAACATAAGGGTCTTGAAATCTTGCTTCTCCTATCTCAGCCTCTATTAGTAGTATTGTTTATTTCATGTTTTTATACTATACTATGGTTTTCAAAACAGCTTATATATTTCGAAAGTATTTATATACCCAAGGGAGACATAGACGATTAACTTGGGAGGTGGCTTGTAGGAAAGAGAACAACAAAGAGTGTGACTGAATGCTTTGCTTGACATTTGTGGCTCTTGTATCAAGTTTGAAGAAGAGGACTTTATAAAGTTACTCTTTCTCTGAGATGATGCTTTTCCAAATTATCACAGCTAATGAACCAGATTCCTACCCGCATCTAAATGTTTTAATACATGTCTACTATGTCCTTTACCCTGTCTCCTCAAAGGATACTTCTAGATTAATTGTGGGAGTATCATCCAGGAGCCTGATTGGAATGCACAGTCTTTGGAACTTTGTCATACTTATTCCCTCAGACTCCACACTCCACACATTGGGAAGTTTTCTAGTTAAGTAACAGGTACATTCATTTTTAAAGTGGCACATGTGTGGGTACTAGAAATGGCTGTGCCTTAGAGCAACTAAGACCTAGGCTAGAAACTTGCTATGCTAAATTTCTCTCCTTGTGACCTTTAGAAAACTACTTTACATCTCTGACTCTCAATATCATCAACTACTATGGAAACTGTAAAGTGATCCAAAAGGCATTGCAGCAGATTCTTAAGTCTCCCTACAGTTACTAAATCAGACTCTCTCAGAAGGTTATGTTTTTAACAAAATCCCCAGCTTATCCTTAAGCACACTTTTACTTAATAGTCAGTAGAGCCAATCAATATAAGGAACAATCTTTTCTGTCTTCTTGTCATTGCCAGTGACATTAGAGTAACGCAAAGAAAGAAGCGATTTGAATAATCTCTTGGAAATTCATGTTCATGCCATCTTTTGCCTTCCTTCTTTAGTCTACACCATAGATAAGGAGTGATAGTTCTCCCTAAAACTGTGTTGTGGGAGGAAATCATTATATGCAAGACCTTTCATGATGGGCAACCAACCATTTGCAACATTCTCCCTAGACAAAAATGTAAGGTGTTTAGTAGGTGAATATTGCTGTCAGTGGCTACTCAATGATCTTCTGACTTTGATAAGACTACCCATAAGGTTTCTATGAAAAGTAGGTCCTCACTTTCTAGTTCTTGCATGTTTCTTTGCCTGTCCTCTCAGCAAATGGTTGAATACCAAGCACTTTCTTCTTACCGTGATGCAGTCTTTGCCAATAAAAGAAACAACTTCAACAATCCCCCAAATCTTAAATTAGGAAAGAGATGATGGCAACAAACATTTGGTGAGCCTCTGCTCTGTGCCAGACAATAACAGGTTATCTTGAAGCATGTAGGCACACACATATGTGGATAGACACACACACACACACATACACACACACACACACACACACACACACACACACACACACACATACATACACCTAAGAACTGATATGTCTAACTTATAATCAATTCAGCATTTTAGTCCATTCATCATTTTGAACTTCACAGTATCATGAAACTTAGTTCATAAAATATTGTTTAGTGCCTTTTCTGTTCTTTGGGGCTCCAATACACAAGGTTAGGGAGAATTACTCAGACATTAAATGATGACAGTGCCTACGAAGACTGGCTCACATCCTTCTTCAGAAGGAAGCCTGTGCAAAGAAATATATTGATACCATGTGAAAAACAAGAAAGATGATGTCAGGAAAGGGCTCTGGAAATCCCCAAAAGGAAAACTTGGTATTTGGCTGAAGGAGACAGATAAGGTATGGACAGGACCTTACTGTTTCGAGATGGAAGATCAAGCAGGAAAAACATCAACTAAATAAAGAAGAGGAGACAGGAAACTCTGGAGTCTATCCAAACAAATAGACTGCTTGCAAACCAGAGGCTATATTTGAAAAAGCAGGGAAGAGAGATGCTGTCAAATATTACCAAAAGCATGGAATGTCAAGCTGAAGTCCATGACACATATTAAGAAAGTTTCAGATGCATAATTTGTGGAGGTTGCTTAGAGGACACACAAGCCAGTGGTAATAAACAAGGCTGCCATCGAACCAAAACCCCTGAACAAGTGATAGAGGGAAGGGGAAGCTAATGATAGATAGTATGGTATACGTGCTCATTCCAAAAGACTGTGCATGGACAGGAAGATGAGCAGACACATAACAGAAGGCAGGGAATAGAGGAGGCCACCTAGAATCCTTGCTATCACCAAGGACTACTGTTACAACTCCATTCTGTTTAGTCTCCTAACCTTGTTGACTCTGCAAACTTACTTGTGATAGGATGAATGTATCACAGAGAATCTCAGAAGTGATTCAGTGAAATTATAAAATGCCCCATTCCAACCAGTATCTTTAGATCCAGATTTCCTTTTCTCCTCCCAAGCTCGTGCTACTCAATGCATGATTAATATGCACCATCAGGAAAGGAATGAGGTGGGGGAAGGGGGAGAAGTTACAAACTAGACATCCAGGCCTCTTCCCAATCTACGGAATCAGAAACTGTGTCTTGATATGATCAGCAAACATTCATGTTCCCACTGAAGCCTTGGAAGCTTTGCCCATATAATCTTGAATCTCCCCCACCCATATCCCAGACTTCTTAGCCTGGGCTCCTCCATGTTTTTCCCACCTTTCTGATAAGAAGGGAAGAGAAATCATGAGAACCCATGAAGTATAGCACTGACTAGAAGGATTCCCTATGACTATAACACAGCAATACTATTTTTTTTCTTTTTGCTAAAACTGTCACTAAAAAGCATTTTGAAGACAATTTTTCAAAGTGAATTTCAAAAATGTTTGAAGAAAAATGACTTCCAAAGACAATTCAGTTGGCAGTTTTTCTGCTGTGTTTGTATGGTTGGGACTATCTCATTATTTCACTGGCATAACCACAGTCAAGCTTTTAAAATGATATATAAAGAAAAAAGGCACTGTGTTGGTGACAGAAGTAATCTAATTTTAAGGCAACAATCAGGACCTGTGACTGAGAGAAAAGAATCTTTGATTCTGTGGATTAAGGATCAAACTCAGTCCTGAACACCTTTGCATGTGGCCACCATTTAAATCAAAGCCTTTAGGCCCTTGACATCATAAAGCAACAACACAGGAAAGGATCAAAGGATGGAGAATTCTCTGCAAGGAAGGATGAGTTAAAATGCTGCCAACACTGGTATTCTCTGCACAACATCAACAAGAGTGGGATGCTGGTAAGCTTGTGAGCCAGCAGCTCAGGCAGCAAAAACTGGAATTCCGATTCTGAGCACAGAGAAGACAGCAAGGTGATCTCACAGGCCTGTGCCTGTGAGGGGGCATTAGTGATGAGGAAATGAGAGCTGGAAAACAAACAAGCCAGGATCAACACCTCAGATGTTCATCCACTGTGGACTTCTGTCTCTTCACAACAGTCTTCAAGATACTTCACAGAATCTGCCCAGAAATACCCTCTTGAATTCCCTAACCCTGATGAGAACCAGCGACTGTAGAACATCTTCTGATATTATTTAGGTATAAATAAGTGAGAAATAGGTAAATGTAAAAAAATACATGTGGGTGGTTAAATAGTATATTATACATTTAACATAAATTTATATTGTTTACTATTGTTTACAGTATCATTATGACAAAGAAGCATCAGGATGATGTGACTTAACTAGGCCCACTGAGGTCTTAAATTAAAGATATATTATGAGTACTTATAAAGCTTCCAAAAATGAAAGAAGAAATACACCCCCAAATTTATATGGAATCAAAAAAGACACACACATACCCTAATAGTCAAAGCAATCCATAACAAAAACAAAAATTATACTGGAGGGACTAACTTTCCAGATCTAAAGTCCCAAAATCTTTATATATTAAAAATTCAATCAATTTAAAATGTCCAATATCTTTTAAAATTCAAAGTATCTTAACTGTAGGCTCCACTAAAATACTTTCTTCCTTCAAGAGGGAAATATTGTCAGAGCACAGTCACAATCAAAAGCAAAACCAATGTCTGGGATCCAACTCACGATCTTCTGGGCTCCT
>NW_022196915.1:72473274-72483189 GCF_008632895.1 Mastomys coucha
CAGATGCCTGTACTCCACTGCTGCTGCTGTCCTTGGTGGTCATTGCATGGTACTGGCATTCCCAAAACCCTGCTGTAACTGGGCTTTACCAATAGCCTCTCATAGACTGTCTTCAGGATGCCAAGCCTCAACTCGTTTGCATGACACCTTGGAAGAAGAAGAGGTAGTCTTCAATCTTCTCCCAGAAAAAGCAGACAATTGGTTGTTTAGTGCTAAAAGGTCAACCCTGAAAACATATGCAAGCAACATATGGTCTCAACAGGTTATATTCAAGAATATATATGTATATATAAATACATATATGCATGCAGTAACAATGAAAAAAGTCATGAATTTGAAGGAGGTGGAGAAGTATATAGGCAATTGTGGAGAGAGAAAAAGGAAGGAAGGAATCTTATAGCTAAATTACAACCTCAAACAAAAAATACATGGGGGACTACAAATTTTCACCAACGTAGACAATCATGGTGGTTATCACATTTCCAAATAATATAACTGAATAAAAGAAAAAGAGTATGGTAAAATCTAAAAGTAAGCAAATAATGGGCTAGGGATCTTTACATTTTTGTGTGTTTGCTTTAGATATTATGTTGATGAATACAAAAGTCCTCAATACAAGAAATAAAAGTGGCTAAGAAATACTTCAAAAAATATATACCACCCTTAGCAGTTTTATCATCAGTAAGAGTGGAATTTGATTTACTACTCTTAGGTGACATTTTGTAAGAACAATTTCTGACAGAAAGAAATTGTTCAATAAATGAAAAACCACAACTGGACTCAATGAAGAGATCAACAGATTGTGGGGAGCTAAGCCCTAATCAATACATCTACATCACATTGCCTGCATCTATAGCTCAAGGAACATTGAGGAAGAAGGTTCAGAAAAATTGGACAAGCTGGAATGATACTACCAAAAATCTTGAAGAATCAAAATAATAGAAAAGATGAAAATACAATGGTCTCTCATTTTCTGTTTACAAGTTGTTTGTTCGCATACAGACAAGACACGTAAGAGAATATAAAAGAATGAAGAGAAAAGCTTGTGCATTCATGACTGGCTGAAGATATACACTAAACACACAGTGAGAAAAGAAAAATCTCTTCAATAAATGCTATTGGAAAAACTAGATATCCACAAGAATGAAATTATATCCACTCAAAATGGATTCAAAACATAAATTTAAATAAAAACTGAAACCATAAATTCCTTTAAGAAAATGAAAATCTTCAAAACACTGGTCTTGACAATGATTTCCTGTCAAGACCAATCATTTGACTGAAATGATAGTCAAACAAAACAAAGCTAGAAGGAGTCTGCAGCATATGTTGAAAGCTTCAGTAAAGCACAGGAAAGAGCCAACAGAGTGGAATGTTGACCTATGGAATGGAAGGAAATACATGCAACGACATACCTGGCAGTGTATTACCATCTTAAATACATAAAGGACTTCATCAGCATAATATCCAAGGCAAACAATCAAAAACAATTAAAAATAGACAAGACCTCACCAAATACATCTCCAAAGAAGATATACAAGTGGCCAACATCCAAACCAAAAAAGTCCACCCTCATTATCCACATAGGAAATGTAAAACCTCGGTAAGATATAGCCTTATGCCCATAAGAAATTAATCAGTCTCCTTTATAAAACAGAAAATAGGTGTTGACAACAATGTGAAGACATTGAAACACTTGAGCACTGTCGGAATGTATAATAATATAGCCACTGTAGAAAACGATATGGGGTATTTATTTGTTTTTTTTTGTTGTTGTTGTTGTTTTTGGTTTTTGTTTTTACAACTTGATACAAGCTAGCATTATTTGGGAAGAGGAATGTCAATTTAGAAAATGCACCTGTTATATTATCCTCTAGGTAAGTCTGTGGGATATTGTCTTGATTAATGTTGGATGTGGGATATCCAACCCACCTTGGATAACGCTACCCCTGGGCAGATGATCCTGGAGCACATAAGAAAGTAAACTGCAAGCCAGGGAAAGCAAGCCAGTGGTCAGTGCTCCTTTATGGCTTCTGTTTCATTTTCTACCTTCCCTGCCCTGACTTCCCTCACTGATAGAGTATAACCTGAGAGTTGTAAGAAGAAATACACTCTTTTGAACCTAAGATGCTTTTGGGTACGATGTTTCACCACAACAACAGGAACCCTAACCCTAAAGGAACAAGTGATTTCTTGAAAGTATAGCCACAGGTCGGAACAAGCTAATGCCCCACACTGGAGGGAAGGATAAGGTAAGCAGAAGACTACAAACATACAATGGACTAGTACTCAGCCTTTAAAAGAAGGAAATATGGCTACTGCTTGGATGAATCTTGAAGATAACTGTGCTAAGTGAAATCAGCTAGTCACAGAAAGCGCAATCATACCAAACTGAGGTACATAAAGTAGCCACATTTGACCTCAAGGAACAGTGCTTGCTAGGAACTGGGGATTTGAGAGTTGTTTTCCCAGTATTATATTGTTTCAGACATAGACAATGAAAAGCCTAAGATGGCTATTGAAGGTTACACTTTCCTACTTTTTGCCTCTGAACCAACAGCCAGTCACAATTAAAAACTACATTTGATTTTGTTTTGCAAAGTATATACCACAATTTTTCATGGTCTCTTCCTCCACTGTCCTTAGGAATTTTTCTTTAAAGTTGTCCTAACTCTATCATGAAATATGGCTTTTGTTTTCATGTCCTAAGTCTAAATGTTTTATTTGGTACTTGTTCATGCCCCTGGGACATTTTGTGTGTGTGTGCGCGTGCATGCACACTTGCCTTTTCTTCTTGTACCATAAAATTTTAAAAATGGCCCTGGGACTTTATCATGCTATAAAGGACCAAAGTTCCTTGGCATTGTCTGGCAGATGGATGATGGCTCCGGCTTCATAATGAAATAACCAGTTCAGCCAACAAGACAGTTACCCCATCAAATTACATTTTCTTCCCTGGTCTTCTTTGTTACCCAGCCCTTGTCTTTCAAAGCGCCTGAAAGTGAGATTCAACAAAGTTGTATAATTCACCTAGGGCTACTCATATTTACATCTAAATTAACTCTGGTTATACAGCTATCTGAATGTCACTACCCTACTCGCCAAAGTCACATCTCATGGGATCAAAAACAACCTGGGGCTGTGACATTGGAAGAGGCAGCTACGCATTTATATCTTTGGAAAGTTACTCTGAGTAGCTCTGTTCTAAATGCTGCTCTACCTTCCCAAAGCACTTACTCTACATAAATCCCACTTTCTCATCTGAAAAGTGAGAAGAGTGCTTTTCAGACACTAGAAAGAAGTCCGTCGCAGAATGATTTTGAGGTTCCTTCATGGTATGAACGTCTCTTTTCTATGAGTCTACTAAGATCTGACCCCTGGTCAAGAAGATAATTCCATTATAATAATGTTTCGCTGAAAAAAAATATCAAATTTCAATTACATCATCCTAACTCACTGCCTCTGCCAAGAATATAACCTACTTAAGTGCAGGCGCTGTTTTCCAACTTCACAAATTCCTTATTGGGTCCAACATGGCAGGTGGTGCTTAAACCATAGCAGTTTCTCCATAGCCCAGCAGGGCTTGAAAATACTGTGATAAGAGAGCTGGCTTCTCAAAGAAGGGTCACAGCATGCATATGAGAAGACATCTGGGATGCAGGATATTCATTTAAAAATGCAAACCACATGGTCTTGTAAGTAATTAATTGGAGAACATAAGTTGTATTTGAACTAAAACGGAACCTCTGATTACACTTAATGTCTTCTGGATGATTAATGTATAAAGTATTTGCTATTTACCAAACAAAGGATTTGTCTTTTCTTTACCATCTGAAAAATCTTGCTTAAAACACTTATTTTCAGGGATGTGATCATTTCTTTGGCACTTACTGGACTGTTAAATTGAATTCATGCTGTCCTTCCACATTTCCCAGCCTACTCAGGAAGTATGAAAATGGGAAGTGATGAGCGAGGCCCAGACATGTTTCCACATCCACGGTGCTAACGTTTATTAATGACATTCAGCCCTGTGCACAGAACACCACCTGGACCAAGATAAATGGTGAGCGGTATCTTTCGATGCCTGGGTAACTACCCTTCTGCTTAGTCCAAAACAGAGTAAGTTTCCTGACTTGGAATATTATTCACTTTTATCACAGCCTTATTGAGATCACTGTGTTTTATCAGCCACCATGTAAAATAATCAGATATGTTTTGATGAAAATAACCTCTAGTGTAAGATATGCTTTAACAGCCAGTATTGGATCTAAGCATTCCTGGGAAGGGAAAATGAGAGACACTATTTTCTTTGTTTTCCTCAGTAATCTTCTGGGTCTTGGGGAGGGTCCCCTCAACTTGGCTCTGTCATTTGTGTCTTTATATCTTTGTTCCTTGAGAGAAACCAAAAGGTTGTAAGAACAGTTAGAAACAAGTACTTTTTAATCTTGAGACTTATCAGCCTCCATAAGATAAATCTTCAAGTGTATAAATAAGTGAAGGAGTATAGCCCTCCAACTTAGAGGAGATTAAAATATCACAGAACTACTTCAGCATTAAATTATAAATGGAAGGCAACCTGAAGCTGTGTTACCAGGCCAGGCTCACTTATATTTGGCTCCAGAACAAACTGTCTCTTATTCCATGTGAAGGAAGAGTGGTGTTTTTTGTGTCAAGAACACTCATCTCTTCTAACTACAGCTGTGTTTGTATTAATAAGGTATTTCCTGGAAAGCTCCTACATTTTCATAATACAGGGCATGGGAACTTTTAGAACTGCATTCCTGCCTTCCCGGGCCAATGGGCCAATGTCTGAACTGATTTGATCACTCATTCTTATATCACACTGTCTATATAATAACCCAAAAGGGTAGAACTCAAAAAACTTACTGTGCCATACAGACACAGTGATCATAGGAGGGGAGTACACTTGGAGAAGCATGGAAGCTCTCAATCTCTTTCTCCATGCCTTGGTCTATGCATTCCTCCATTTCCATATTCCTTAATTGTATCCTTTATAATATACTTACTGTGTATTCTGCAACACAGTGACAGAACAGTAGGAACCTTTCTGACTGGCAGCCAGTTGCTCAGAGTGACAAACCTGGATTTGTGAGTGGCATGTGAATAAGGCCATTATTATGAGACTGAGCCCTTTACCTCATGCTATCTCGAAGTAGGCAACCCCATAATGGAGTTAAATTATAGGGCAGTCAATTGGTGTCACAGAGAACTGGAGAATGGTTTAGCGTGGGAAATCTATACATGTAGTATCAGAAGTGAAGTATTGAAAGCAGAAGTTGAAGTAGAGCTATTTTCCCTCAGTTGGTTGATAGAAGAAGGCAACTTTGTCTAGATGCTGTAGGATATGACTTACTCGGTCACCAACCAACGGCACATAGGCTTCCATTTACTCCTAATACTCTTCAGACAGCTCTGATGTACTCTGTTATGAGGTGAGAAGGCTGAGGCTCCGACCAGATAACTAATTTGTTCAAGAGAACAACCAACACTAATATAGTCTGGTACCAGAATTAGAGCCCATGTCAGGAACATCTTTCCAGAATCAAGGAATTCTATTGAAAATTAATAGCAATTCAATTTTCCTGCCATTCTGCCAAAGACAGAAGAGGTAGCACAACTCGCAATTCTTTTAGGAGGGTGAAATAAGATTAATTTTAGAAGCTGAAGAAGGATTAAGGTACTTCCTGTTAGACAGTCAACACAAGTGCCTTTCATTAGCAACAATGAAGAAGCCAGCTTATCCGTAGCCTCCAGTTTTCCTTTGTGATTCTCTGCTGGATTGCCCCTTTAAGAAGCTTAGCCCACCTAGTCACATTCATAGATCCTCTAAATAAAAACCTTTTTTTAAAAAACCCCCCAGGAGTGATTCCTAACTAGCAAGGAGTAAGGCATACCCTTTCCAAGGAACAGCAGCCGAGCAGCTTATTCAAATGCTGGTACCTTTCAACTGTTGGAAAGGAAGCGGTCCAGAACACTGATTTTTCCACAACTTGTGAAATGTGCTCGGCCCCAACCTGACTTTTTCTGACACCTGCTTTCGTTGCACAAAATGCTGGAGGGAAGGCAAAGCTACATAGAGAAAAAAGATGAGTGCCCATCAGCGTCTCGAGGCTCATGGGTGAAACATGTCCACGCAGGTCTGTACAAGCTGGTAGTGTTCTGGAAAACGGACTTGCAGACCAAATTCAAGAGGAGTACAGGATAGCCATAGTCATTCTTGTGATTGGACAAGAAAGACACATGGCTGAGAAAGCCTGTGGAAAGTGTGTGCTCACCTGGTTATTATGGCAAATGCACAGAACCTGAGGAAAGGGTGTGTCCCTGAAAAACATAAAGGAAAATAATGGGCTAGGAAGTTCAGAAAACACAATGACAATGGAAAGTTAAGAATAGAACAGCAGTTAAAGCAGGCTGATGCATGGTGTGCCAATTTATCACTGTGTCTGGCCTGTCCAACAGACTCTGCCTGTTTAACGTGTAGTCAAAAGAAGCAGCTCCAAGAGGAACTGGGGACATCTCTAGGAACAGGAGCTCACACTGGACCAACTATGTTAGAATGTGCAGTTTTATAAAATCCTGAGTAGGTCATAGGTACCTTAAGCACTAAGAAGTGTAGAGTCATTGATGGCTTCCAGTGGAGAGGACTACCGCACCGCACCATGCCTTCTCAGTTTCACTTTCTAGCTTTGTTTGTCCAAAAGAAAGTATGGTCTGACAGTATTGCATAGAGATATAAAGAAAGGAGTGGTTCTTGAGTTTTCAGTTACATGGCAGCCTTAGTATCATAATGCCATCTTTGCTGTCCTCTGCCCTGCTTGAAACAGGCATCCCTTTTATCCATTCTCCTCACACTGTGTGAGCTACTTGCCTCCCAGTAGCTAGCTCAGTTACCGAAGTACTTCTTCAGTACCAAGGCCCAAATGTTCAAATCAGCGATTCTGATATTTGCAAGAGAAAGCCAGAGAACACTTCCTTGAAATGAAAAGAAGAGAGATCAAAGGATATTTTGAAGAGACACCACACCCCTTTAATGCCTAGTGCAGTGTAGTGTCAGAACAGCTTGACAGAACAGCATTAGCTATTGTGATACCTTTTGTTCTGAACTATAAGTTAAACTTTGGAGTGAGCATGTTTGTGTAGGAAATGCAGTGTACACAATATTCAGTACCATCCATAGGTCTCAGCAGCTCTTAGGGCTTGAAACCCTCCCCGTCTCTCAGAGGAGACTACACAACTCTTACCAAATCCTTTATCAAAATACACTCATCTTAGATGACATTGTAGTCAGCTATATCATAGCTGACTCTGGGGTAGTTAGAATATGAATTCCCTTAATGAGACCTATTTGTTGAAGGAAAAACCAGATTGCAGGCAAAAATAACTTTAAGTCGCTATCTAGAATCTATGTAAACAGGTCGTTTGATTTAGACGGTTTGAAATTTTCAGAATTGTTTGAAATCAGGAAAGCCAAGACCCTGTGATATGGGATGATAAGATTATCAGACAGGCTCTGTGGCCTCATTCCAGAACAGTCTTTAAAAAACTCATCCCCTCCCCCGGCTCCCCAAACACCCATTCTGAGATAGCCAGGATAATTTTCTTCATTTCCTGCCCAGGCAGCTGCGGAATGTTGTAATTCATTGTTAGACAGCTGCAGCACTGCTCCTTAGAAAAGGATACATCTTGTCAAGGATACAGTTATTCTCAATTTTTGAGTTTATCTTTTACACCGCAATGAACCCGCCAGATGTAGAAATAGTCTAGCCTGAGAAACCTCAAAGGGAAGCCGGATCTAACATGTGCATGCCTGCTTGGAGGTCAGGGCTACAAATACCCTCACCAGGTTGCCTGTAATCTTCTCTGCTCCAGCAACAGTCCAACCCACTCCTTCTGGAAAATCCTCTGGACTCCTGAAAATAACTCCTTTCTCGCTGAGTAAACTTTAACCCTCTCCTGGAAGCAGATAAGAAAATGAATCCCAGAAGTGAAGAGGAGCCAATTTTAATCCTCAATTATCTCCCCTCTCCGCATCCACCAAATAGCCGTGTTAACTTCTGATCTGTACTAGGAAGCTGTGATGAGAGCAAAAGAAGAACTAGAAGACAAAAATCTCTCTTCGTCAAAAGCAGAGAGCAGACTATGAGATGGGAGGCTGAGAGGGAGTGTGGAGCGAAAACAGGATAACAAGAGTGGTGACTTTGGTGCAGGGAGGTTTGGGGGGATATTAGCAAGAGGAGAGGGCAGAGAGGAAGAGAGGGTAGAGATAGGGGGATAGAGAGAGGGAAACTAACAAAATCCAGTGATGGATGTATGTGAAGATGACAGGAAGAAATTCATTTCTTTGTATTCTAAGCAAAATAATAAGGATGATATACTTCAAGGGATAGAGACAGTCACACAAGAATAGAAATTTCTCTCGGATAACGATAGACATGGCTTGGAAGACTCCTAGGATCAGATATGATCTGAATCAATAGTAGTGCCCTGAGAGAAATAAGTCATTAAATGACAGTGGAAATGGCTATTAGGTCAAGGGACATATGTCTAATATGTTTTGATGTCAAAGCTTGTCATTTAAATACCATGAATCACAAACAGGAAAATTATGATGGAAATTTTTCTACTCTTAGGGTTTCCCTTACTTTCCAAATAATTTGATATTTTACCACTATTTTGACTTTTTAAGGTATGTTAGAGTGGAGGAAAATGGATCCAGAAGCAATTAAAACATCCATTCTCTAGTTCCTTTCGAGAAATTTGTGTTTAATAGATATTTGGAGAGTTTCTCCCAATAAAAGTTCCCATTTCTATTTCGAAATACCTGATAGTTATTAAATTTTGACAAGTACAAGCCAAGCCATCCAAGAAGTTCACGCAATCAGTCATGAGATGGTCATGTTCCCAAGACAGAAAGGCTGTCCATGAGCAGAGCCAGCAAGTTCAAGAAATAAAAGAATCAACTGAATGCATGAATTCTCGAAAGCCCTCTGAGAACCGCTGAGTACCTGTACCTGGTGCCTACCTACCTAGCACCTTGCTGGGCAGAGGCTGCAACAAGGAAAAGCCTGAAGGTAAAAGCCCTTGTCATGCAGCTTGAGGAAGGCAAGGGAAAGCCATTTGCCACATAGTTTTATTAATATAACTGCAGCAGCCCCACTAGATCTCAGCAAAGGTCTCCAGATTAACACTGAGGAAGCAGTTCTCCCAGTCAGTTGTCCTTAGAAGTTACTTCTTTTTTCCCCAGTGCCTTTCAGTTCATGGAGCCCAGTGCCTTACTAACGCTAGACATGCTTTACCACTTCTCTGTGTTCCTGGATCTTGTTTTATTGTTGCTTTAGGTTTTTGTTTGTTTGTTTGTTTGTTTGAAAACTGAGTCCTACTTGGTCCCTCAGCATTGTCTTGAGCCAGCCTAACCTTGAGGGAGGACAGCATCTGTCTGACGCACTTAACTCTCAACCAACAGAGGTCCATCCAGACTACAAGCAAATAGAAATAGAGCTGTCGATTTCTCTCCAGATAGATCACGTTGAGCGGCATATGTGCTCCCGAGGTTCTTGCCATCATAAAGCCCAGCCCCCGCTCTTGAATTAATAGTAGAAGTTCAGAAGTAAGAGGCAGTCTCTTATAAAGGGATTAGAGATCCTAAAATCCGACAGAAAATTAGCATTGTACGCTAGCCATATGTTTCTTCTCTTAAGTTCAAAACTGAATTTAATTGCATCAATTAAATTTTTTGTCTTATCTCAGATTATATAATTAGCTTGAGGAAATCTCTGCATTCCCTATTGTTCTTCACCAAACTTCTCTCTCTCTCTCTGTCTCTCTGTCTCTCTCTCTCTCTCTCTCTCTCTCTCTCTCTCTTTCTTTCTCTCTCTCTCTCTCTCACACACACAC
>NW_022196915.1:72483267-72501068 GCF_008632895.1 Mastomys coucha
TTTTTTAAATTACACTTAGGTATCCATACTGCCCCTAGACTGACAGACTTCCACAAAACTAATTTCCCATCCTCTTATCAGAGGTCGGTACTGAGGCAGCAGCCACATGGAAACTATTTATAAGCTGCACAGGGCAATGAAATGCCAGGAAGTAAAATTGGCTGCCTTAAAGATTTTAAACAGACATTCTAAGTCCCAGAGCGATTTCTTTTCCAAAATTTTAATAATTAGTCATTTTCTTAAGCTGTGACAAAAATAAAGGACAAAAGCTTCCTTGAAAGGATTGTTGTACCCTTTGTCAGGAAGCTTAATAAATGTCCCGCCAAAGAGGGTCAGGAATAGACATCCTGCCAGCCTCACTGCAGATAAAAACTCTACTGATAGGCAGTTGAGTCCCTGACCTGCAAATTAACACACCCTGCTTTTCCAGATGGCGATTCTCCACACTGTGGGCTGACAATCATGTCAAACAGCACGAGGACCTGACCAACAGCCTCGTTTTCAATAGTGAGTAAAATCTGGATCTGAAGCCAGGTCTCTGAAGATCAGATGCAATGACATGAACTTGGTCCCCTAATAAATCACAGCCAGGGTGAGCGTTCAGGAGAGTGGATGTCGTATGATTCTGCTGGCAGGATGAATTACATTAGTCTCACTTGGACCCTTTGCCTTGGCATAAAACTTGGAAAGAACGTTAATCAGTTTCGGAAACTCCGTGTCTATGCATTGTTTAAAAGCATTAAAAAGCATTGTTGTTATTGTTTTTCTTGTTATTGTGGTGGTTGCGTTTTTGTTGTTGTTGTTGTCATTGTTGTCTTCTTCTTCCTCCTCCTCCTCCTCCTCCTCCTCCTCCTCCTCCTCCTCCTCTTCTTCCTCCTCCTCCTCTCTCTTCCTCCTCATCCTCCTCCTTCTTCTGGCCCAATGATGTGACAGATAGCCTCAGGAGCAAAATTATATATTTTATTATATTATTCTAAAAGGCAAAGTTCAAAGCAAAAGCCATAGTTTTATCCTTGAATTACTAGTGAAAAAGACCAAAAACTGTACATCAAACCATTGTTGAAAGAATGAGAGAGACATGTCAAGTCATTTTTTGAAGTATTTTTAAACATTTTATGTTTTCTATCTAGAAATCCTGAAAGTAAGTAATAAATGCTTTCAAATTATGACTTACCTCACTGAATTCAGTTTTGGTAGAACAGGTGGTACTTAAGAAAACATCATGAGTGAAAATCAAAACATCATAAAAATATTGATGTATTGCCTCTGCATTCTTCTTACTGAGTTTTAAATGGGCCAAATGGTATAAATTCAGCATTTAAACCATCAATGTACAAATATTCTTTCCTGAATCTTAATGTAAAGGTGTGTACTCAGGAAGAAAAATCAATTTGTCAGCCTGGTGTGTACATGACAGTTTTCATTTCTCCACTTGCTGGAGAGGAACACTGACAATGCATATTGCTGGAATCAGGCGACATTCAGAGAGTTGGGATAGGATTTTTATTTACCACCTTAACTGTATTTTGAGTTTTTCCTTTTTTTTTCAAGTAGTACATATGTGGGTAAGACTTTCCTACCTACTGAAAATCAAACTATAAAAATTTCTTGCAAAGAAGCAAAACTGTACACTTGCACAAACCATCCACTTATGCTTTTCTCAAAGGGATACATACAAAAGCACCAGAGGTCAAATGAGAAGAAAAAGAGTCTCCTCTGTGGATGATATTCCACACAGACCATGATTTCCCACATGCCCTAACTTATTTATTTATCTTGGACATGATTTAATGCAAGGTCCCAGTCTGGCCTTGAGTTTACTGTATAGCCAATGATGGCCTTATATTCCTGATCTTTCTACCTTCACTTTCCAAATGCAGGTATGCACCATGAAACCCAGCCTAACTTATCTCTCTCTCTCTCTTTCCCCCACCCTTCTCTTTTTCTCTCTCTCAAACAGGACCATGGACTTACCTTTGGTTTCTTAGCGCACTGTCAAAATGCAGTTTTTCAAAAACAGAGTTCCTTTTCTAAAGAATAAAGAGGATCACTGATGGTTATATCTTATATATTTAGTCTATTCTCTTAGTCATTTTTTGATGTTTTTAAAGGGCAGCGGGGGACATAAACTTACTAACCCACTAATTTTCAAGCCAAAACCTTTTATCTAAGGAACTTTTGCTTTATTGAAAAAGTGATTTGCCTGGTTTCCTTGACTGAGAAGCAACGAATATTTCAAACCGTTCTGGCTTCATGTGGGAATATGAAGGTCTTGCTTGACTCGAGTCTGTGCTACAGCAATGCGAGCACCTGCCTATTACTTCATTTGTTGCTCTCACAAAAGCTCTGCCATATTGGTACCTTAATCATCATTTCCTAAGCGACACAATAATTCAGATGAGTACAGAAAAAAAAATACATTCCAGGAATTTGAATCTAAGTGGTGTGGATTTTAGTCATTGAATTTTCATGCTTTTGTTGCTGGTCATTAACAAAAATATTATAGTTATAACCTTGATTTAGCATAATTTCTGGTGCCAAAACATAATAACTGAGGTCGGTTCTTTATAAATAAAATAAAACAAAAGCCAATTTAACTGATGGTTCTATAGGTAAAAAGACCAAGGTTGGACAGATCTAGTAATTCAGACTCTACTGAGAGTCCTGTTGGTTACATCATTGTGGGTTTCCCTTCTCCCCAAGGTTGTTGGCCACCAGCCCGTGAGGATGAAGGGAGATCAACAGGGTTTTGAATGATCTGTGAATACAAACAGTAATAACATATGACATAGCAGGACCAGCTTTGGTGAGATAGATGAACTTTACGTGGGGTAAACCGAGGGTTATATAGTTTGGGGGAAGCAGGTAGGAGTATCCAGGGTGGGCAATGGTTAAAGGCTTTAACCAGGTATTGGTATTTATTGAGGTCATTGGTTAAAGGCTAAGATACTGAGATGCCTCATTAGCATGGGAAGTACTCCCAGAATCTTGGGGTACTTGCTGATCATGTTCTTATTTGGAGAAAAGAAGCTGAACCTGTAATCTAACCAAGGCTACATGACATTCAGCGAAGGAGAAGACCTACTAATATGGTAGCCTTCGACCTTAATTCACAGGGAAACACATTTTATCACATCAAAGGACCTTGTAGAGAATAGGTGTGCAAAGAAAAGGTCACTTGCTAATACAGGAAGGCAGAGAGCTTGGAAGGATCATTCTTGTTTCTTTTAATCAGTTCACACTCAAGAAAACTAACTCATGCTAGCAAATTGGCATTCCTGTTTTTCAAAGGCTACACCTTCAATAACAAACATTTTCACTGGCTCCCAGCTCTTAAAGGTTTCATCACTTCTTAACACCATACCAATGTCACACTGAGAACCAAGCCTTGGATGTATAAAGGTTGGAGGACAAACCACATCAAACCCCACTGGCTAAATTCTGTGTAAGTTCTATTCCTACTTCTTCCCAGCTATAGCACACTGGTGAATGTTTTGAACCACTGGAATGATGCTAGAAAGGTTTGTGCCCTTTGTGGAAATCAGAAAGTATGTGTTGTAAAGATCAGAAAGATGAAAAGCTTGATGCTACTGCTACATTATTTTACTATATTTTCAAAGAAATATCCAGCTACATTTTGGGTTTTAACATCTGTCTCACTTTGGGATATATTCTTCATCAGTCTGCCTTCACATATGAAATCCATCAGGGAATCAGAGAAAAGTGAAAATGGAAGTCTTTAAATTACAGAGTGACCATAGACAGATTTAAAATACTACCATTCTGAGAATGGACACTCAAAAAAATCATAACGAATACCCCCCAGAAAACCAGGTAAGTTTCCCAGAGATCTTCTCGGCTTTCCCTGTTCCCCGAGATCCAATCCCTCAGTCTCTCATCTCTAGCACTGCAAGAGAACATGATCTGCAGCCTCCCCACCACATCCCTGCCCAAGCTGTGGATCCTACAGATCTAACCTCCCTTTTCCAACTGGACTCCTCACTGCCCTCCTGGCCCAACAGCAGCAGACATTCCCTGTGAACTTGCCAGGTAATCAGGTCAGGGAAACAGGCAACACACAACCATCACACCCTTCAAAAATCCAGAAAGAAAACAGAAACCAAGGAGCAAAACACCCACTGTACAAAGACAAACCCAGAAATCAGCACCTAAACCTATAATCGTCCCAAATCTAGATGCCTAGATGCCAGCTTAAGAACACAATCAACAGGTAGGGCAATATGTCTGCATTATGCCCAGCTATCCTACCATAGCAGGCCCTGAATATTCCAACATTGCTAAGGCACAAGACCTTAACACTAATGATTGAGATAGAGTAGAAGAAAGAAATTGATCAAAGAAAATGTTAAATCTAAAAAATTCTTGATATAACATTACCAGGGCAGAGGACCCCCAGAGGCCCAGGTGCCATTTCAATGAGCAAGTATGTGGTGGAGAGATAGGACAGAAAGAGAAGTGGAAGGGTTTGTATACTGTGAAGAGATGTGGAACTGGAAACAAGAGGATGATGAGGTGCCTGATGTGAATAGTCTGCCATCTGGGACCAAGATGATGTACCGGCCCTTGCTATTGCCATGGGACATGTCAGGGGTCATTGGCTGCAGCAGCAGATATCTGTGTCAGTGTCCTAGGACTATGTTGATGTCCAAGGGAACGTGCACAGCTGGGCCTGCCCCTTACCTGGGCAGCTCAGAAGAGCTGGCCCTAGTGGTTGTGGGTATGGTATAGCTAGCCCCACCCCTCGACAACTGTGGCACTTAGGAGAGCTGGCCTCACACCTTTCTTGCTGAGTTGGATGTGGTCTTGCTGTGGCTGCAAGAGTGTGGGAAAAAAGGCCACAGGCAAAAGAGCTGGTCCTGTCCCTTGCTGGGACAGTGCTGGGGAACTGGTAGTATGGGGGAGTATGAGGCTCATCTGGGCAAAGTGGGATAGCTAGCCCTGGCAACGATGGTATAGGAGAGTTAGCAGGCTGACAAACTCAGCTACCACCCAGGCCCAGACCCAGGGCTTTGAGCGAGCACACTCCAACATCTATTTTACCTATGAGCTGCTGGAGCACTTGAAGGAGCTGTTCCTACAGAACCAAAGTAGCAAGATCTCCATGACACAAGGCAACAACAGGATATCAAAAAGGAGTCCTTGTGAGGATCCAGTATCGATGATATAGCAAAAACCAGAGACCACAAACCAGACCAATGACTCATTGCATGAGTCATTGCAAGTAAAGCTATTTGAGCAAAAGGGTATAGTAAGTGACACAGAGTGACACACTGCAGCTTTCAAAGTGAGAAAAAATATACAATATATATTTGGGGGGGAGGTAGCAATTGCAAAAGGGATATAGAGGGATGGGAGATGAGTTGGGTTGGGGTACATATTATGAAATTCACAAATAATAAAAAGTATTTTAAAATCCTGACATAAAACATCCAGAACATCTGGAACACTATGAAAGACTGAATCTAAAAATAATAGGAAGAGAGGAAATAGAAATCAGCTCAATGAATTCCTCAGAAAATATTTTCCAAAATATTTTCAACATTTCCCTAATCTAAAGAAGGACATGCTTATAAAAGGTACAAGAACCATACAGATCACCAAGCAAATTGGACCAGAAAAGAAAGTTCTCTCACCCCATAATAATCAAAATATATAAAACAATGAAAGAACAATAAAAGTTGCAAGGAGAGAAAAACAGGTACCATATAGATGTATAGGTCTAAGAGGCAGACCTATTAGAATTACACCTAACTTCTCAATGAAGACTGTAAAAGCCAGAAGGGCCTGGACATATGTGCTACAGACTTTAAACTACTGTAGATGTCAGCCCAACCTACTATACCCAGCAAAACTTTCAATCATCATAGATGGAGAAAATATATTCCATGATAAAGTCAAATTTTAACAGTATCTATCCACAAAGTCAGCATGTATATGATACTAAAATAAAAAATAAAAAAAAAACCTCCAATCTAAGGAAGTTAATTAAACTCATGAAAACATAGGAAATAACTTCACCCAAGCAATCCTCAAAGCAGGAAAATAAATACACTACCACCATCATCATGACTATTTCCACCACCACCAATTAATACCAACTTAACCAGAATCATTGGTCACCAATATCCCTCAATACCAATGATCTTAATCCCAAATTAAAAGACCCAGACTGACAGAATAGGTACAAAAACAAGATCAATCCTTCTTCTAAATATAAAAAACACACCTTCACATCAAGAATAGACATTACCTCAGAGTAAAAAGTTGGATAAAAAATATTCCAAGCAAGTGGACAAAAGAAGCAAAAGAAGCAAGCTAGTATAGCCATTTTAATATCTAAGAAAATAAATTTCAGAGTAAAACAAATAAAGAAGAAATGGGGAAAGATACATCATCTTATAAAAAGAAAGATCCAGCAAGATACTATTCCAATTCTTAACATGTATTTCCCAAACACAAGGGTACCAACTTTTTTTAAAAAAACAAGAAAACACACTGCTACAGCATAAATCACATATTAGCCCTCACACATTAATATAAGGAGACTTTAACACTCCACTCTCACCAATGGACAGGTCATCCAGCCAAAAATCTGAATAGAGAAATACTGTAGCTAACAGATTTTATAAACCAAGCAGACCTAACGTATTTATAGAACATTTTACCCAAACACAGAAGATTTTACCTTCTATTCAGCACTTCATGCAACTCTCTCTAAAATTGACTACCTACTCAGACACAAAAGAAGTCTCAACAGATAATTGAAGTAACTCCCTGCATCCTACCAGACCCCCATGGATTGAAATTGTTTATCAACAACAGAAACCTTACAAACTCAGGAAAACTGAACAACTCTCTAATGAATGAAAAATGTGTCAAGACATAAATAAAGAAAAAAGGAACTAAAGACTGGGTGAAAATAAATATGCAGCATACCCGAGTTATGGGACACAATGAAAGTGGAGCTAAGAGGAAAGTACTAACTGCCTACAAAAAAAAAAAAAATGGAGAGATCTCTTGTAAGCAACTTATAGCATACCTGAAAGCTCTAGAACAAAAAGAAGTTAGCATAATCAAGAGGAGTAGACAGCAAGAAATAATTAAAATGAGTGCTGAAATCAATAAAATATAAAGAAATGGAACAATACAAAGAATCAAGAAACAAAGAATTGATTCTTTAAGAAAATCAACAACCTAGAGAGACCCTTGTCCAAAGTAACTAAAAGACAAGAGAGAATATTCAAATTAACAAAATCAGAAACAAAAGGAGGGTATAACAATAGACACCGAGGGAATCCAGAGAATCATAAGGGCATACTTTAAAAACTTGTACTCCACAGAATTGGAAAATGTACAAGAAATTTGTGATAGATACCACTTACCAAAATTAAATCAAGATTAGATAAAAAAAAAAAAAAAACTTAAATAGACCTATCAGCCTTAGTGAAATAGAAGCAGTCATTCAAACTTGGCCAAGCAACAGAGCTCAGGGTCAGATGGTATTAATGCAGAATTCAACCAGACTTTTACAGAAAAGAAACCACAAATACTTCCTCAAATTATTCCACAAAATAGAACCAAAGAAACATTGTTTAATTTGCTTTATGGAGCCATAGTCACCTTGATCCCCAAACCAAATAAAGGCTCCACAAAGTAAGAGAATTACAGACCAATTTCCCTTATGAGCATAGATGCAAAAATACTAAATAAGATACTTGCAAACCAAATCCAAAACATATCAAAAAGCTCATCTACCATGATCAAGGAGGCTTCATCCAACAGATGCAGAGATGGGTCAAGAGATGAAAATCAGTAACTGTAATCCAATATATAAACAAAGAAAGGGAAAAAAAGAACATGATCATCTTATTAGATGTCAAAAAAGCCTTCGACAAAATCCATCATCAGTTCATCATGAAAATTCTGGAAACATAAAGATTACATAGATATACCTATAGACAACATCAAATTAAATGTAAAGAGACTTAAAGATGTTCCACTAAAATCAGGAACAAGACAAGGTTGTCCATTCTTTTCACATACATTCAATATAGTACTTTAAATTTTAGCTACATCAATAAGACAAGAAAAGGATCAAGGAGATACAAGTTATAAAGGAAGAAGTCAAAGTTTTGTTGTTTGCAGATGATATAATATTATATATAAGTGACCCTAAAATTCATATACAACTTATAAAAACACTTGCCAGAAAGTGGCTGCATACAAAATTAACTCAAAAAAAATCAGTGGCCCTCTTATATACAAATGACAAATGGATTGAGAAAGAAATCAGAGAAACAACAACTTTCACAATAGTCTCAACTAATATAAAATATCTTGGGGTAACTCTATAAAAGCTAACTTTCACTCTAACAAGTAAAAGACTTGTATTGTTAAAAATTTCAAGTCTTTTAATAAGGAAAATGAATAAGATATCAGAGGATGGAAAGATTTCTCATGTGAATAGATCAGCAGAATTAACACAGGAAAACTGACTCTCCTATCAAAAACAATCTGAAGATTCAATGCAGTCACCACCAGGATTCCAGTACAATTATTTATGTCCTTGAAAGGACAATTCTCAACTTCATATAGAAAAACAAAACAAAGAAACAAAAAACACCCAGGATAGCTACATCAATTCTTAACACAAAACAACTGCTAGAGGTATCAACATTCCCGATTTAAAATTGTTCTACAGGTCTATGTATGTTATTAATCAGTGAAATTATATTGAAGACTCAGATATAAACCAAAACACCAGACTTCTGATTTTTGATAAAGACACTTGAAATACACACCTCAGGAAAAGAGGGCATCTTCATCCAATAGTGATGACCAAATTGGATGTCTGTCTGTATGCAAATAAATCCATATTTATCACCCTGTACAAAACTCAAGTTCAAGCAGATCAAAGACCTAGACAGAGAAACAAATAGACTGAACCTAATAGAAGAAAAAGTGGAAAACAGCCTTGAATTCATAGGCACAGGAAACAACTTTCTAAACAGAGCACAGATAGCTCAAGCATTAAGATCAGCAATTAAGAGCTAGTAAAGTGGTTCAGTGGGTAAGAGCACCATCTGCTCTTCCAAAGGTCCTGAGTTCAAATCCCAGCAACCACATGGCTCACAACCACCTGTAATGACATCTGACGCCCTCTTCTGGTGTGTCTGAAGACAGCTACAGTGTACTTATTTATAGTAATAAATAACTCTTTGGGCCAGAGCGAGCAGAAATCCTAAAAGTCAATTCTGAACAACCAGATGAAGGCTGGTTTTATGCATACTCATAAACATAAGACAAACAAATAAATAAATAAATACATAAACAAATCTTTTAAAAAAAAATCAGCAGTTAGTAAATGGGACCTCATGAACCTGAAAAGCTTTTGTGAGGTAAAGGACATTGTCAATAGAACAATGTCCAGCCTACAGAGTAGAAAAAAATTTTAACCAATTCCACATCTTATAGAGAACTCATATCCAAAATTTATACAAAAAAAAAAAAATCAAGAAACTAGAAAAACCAAATATTCCAATGGGGGAAAAAACATAGAATTCGCAATATAAGAATCTCAAGTGGCTTAGCAACACTTTAGAAAGTGTTCAGCATTGTTAGCCATCAGGGAAATGCAAATCAAAACTGCTTCAAAACTACCTTAAAGCACCATCTTATACTTGTCCGAATGGCTAAGAGAATAACACAAGTGATAGGATGGGGAACGAGGGGAACATTCCGCCATTGTTGCTGGGAGTGCAACCTAACTGAAAATCCATCTACATTAAAACCAAAGTACACTACTCTTGAACATATACCCAAAAGATTCTTCATCCTACCACAAGGACCCTTACTTTACCACATTCATTGCACCTTTATTCATAGTAGCCAGAAATTGAAACAATCTAGATGTCTCTCAATAGAAAAATGGATTTTTAGTTAGCCCAGAAGCTCAGAATACCCAAGATAAAATTCGCAGACCACATGAAACTCAAGAAGAAGGAAGACCAAAGTGTAGATGTTCTAGTCCTTCTTAGAAAAGGGAACAAAATACTCATGAGAGGAGATACAGAGATAAAGTATGGAGCAGAGACTGAAGGAAAGACCATCCAGAGACTGCCCCACCTGGGGATCCATCCCATATACAGTCACCAAACCCAGATAGTATTGTGAATGCCAACAAGTGCTTGCTGACAGGAGCCTAATATAGCTGTCTCCTGAGAGGCTCTGCCAGTGCCTGACCAATACAGAGGTGGATGCTCTTAGCCAACCATTGGACTAAGCACAGGATCACCAATGAAGGAACTAGAGAAGGACCCAAAGAGCTGAAGGGGCTTGCACCCCCATAGGAGGAACAACAATATAAACCAACCAATATCCCTAGAGCTCCCAGGGACTAAACTACCAACCAAAGAGTACACAGGGAGGGAACCATTGACCCAGTCACATATGTAGCAGCAGATGGCCTTGTTGGTCATCAATGAGAAGAGAGGCTCTTGGTCCTGTGAAGACATGATGCCCCACTGTAGGGGAATTCCAGGAGAGGGAACCAGGAGTAAGTGGGTTTAGTAGGGAAAGGAGGAAGAGGATAGGAGGTTTTCAGAGGAGAAACCAGGAAAGGGGATAACATTTGAAATGTAAATAAAGAAAATATCTAATAAAAAACTGTAAAAAATGGATTTTAGGGCCTGGTGTCCTGAGCAGACCTTGGGCGTAAGCTCTGCAGCCAGTTCCACAACACCCAGAGGAAGCTCCACTCCCAGGCACTTTAACATGCTCAGGATCAGAGGAATGGAGGACACAACATCTGTCCCAACACTGGAAGTAACTGGGACCAGAGGGACCAGGCACACAGGAACTCTGCCAGTACAGTGGCTCAGGTTTCTTCTAGTCTTTCTGGGTTGGTGTCTTGAGCAGATCTTAGGGCAAACTCTGCAGCCAGTCCCAAAACACCCACAGAAAGCTGCACTCCCAGGTGGTCTAACAAGCCCAGGATCACAGGATCACAGAGACAGCTTGACTCTGAGGAGTTCTGACACAACCAAGATCACAGGAAGACAGGCTCCAGTCAGATTTAGCAAGGGCAGGTAACACTAGAGATAATCAGATGGTGGGGGGCAATCGTAAGAAAATAAACAACACAAACCAAGGTTACTTGGCATCATCAGAACCCAATTCTCCCACCAGAGCAAGTCCTAGACACACCATCACACTGGAAAAGCAAGATTCAGATCTAAAATCATTTCTCATGATGATAATACAGGACTTTAAGAAAGACATAAATAGCACCCTCAAAGAAATATAGGAGAACACAAGTAAACAGCTAGAAGCCCTTAAAGAGGAAACACAAAAATCCCTTAAAGAACTACAGGAAAACACAATCAAACAGGTGAAGGAAATGAACAAAACCATCTGGAATCTAAAAATGGAAATAGAAACAATAAAGAAATCAGAAAGAGAGACAACCCAGGAGATACAAAACCTAGGAAAGAAATCTGGAGTCATAGATGCAAGCATCACCAACAGAATACAAGAGATAGAAGAGAGAATCTCAGGGGCAGAAGACACCATAGAAAACATTGACACAACAGTCAAAGAAAATGCAAAAAGCAAAAAGCTCCTAAGCCAGAACATCCAGGAAATCCAGGATGCACTGAGAAGACCAAACCTAAGGATAATAGGTATAGAAGTGAGTGAAGATTCCCAATGTAATGGGCCAGTAAATATCTTCAACAAAATTATAGAAGAAAACTTCTCTAACCTAAAGAAAGAGATGCCCATGTACATACAAGAAGCCTACAGAACTCCAAATAGACTGGGCCAGAAAAGAAATTCCTCCTGTCACATAATAACCAAAATACCAAATGCATTAAACAAAGAAAAAAATTTAAAAGCAGTAAGGGAAAAAGGTCAAGTTACATATAAAGGCAGGCCTATCAGAATTACACTAGACTTCTCACCAGAGACTATGAAAGCTAGAAGATCCTGGGCAGATGTCATACAGACCCTACAAGAACACAAATGCCAGTCCATGCTACTATACCCAGCAAAATTCTCAATTACCATAGATGGAGAAAACAAGATATTCCATGAAAAAACAAAATTTACAATATATCTTTCCACAAATCCAGTCCTCCAAAGGATAATAGATGGAAAACATTAACATAAGGAGCAAAACTACACCCTAGAAGAAGCAAGAAAGTAATCTTTCAACAAATCCACACAAACTTATTTCTACCTTTTACAACAAAACAACAGGAAGTAACAATTACTTTTTCTTAATATCTTAATATGAAAATTAATATTACCAACATATCCTAATTGATTGAAACTCAAAAATATGAGGAATCAGAAATTTGTTGATTGTCATCCAATGGTCTCTCTAATTTTATAATTGGAGAAATAGGTCCAATATTGTACAATCTATATACACTTTCAGCTTGTTTGTTCGTGACATTGTCTTGCTGTGTACAGCATAAGGGTCTTGAAATCTTGCTTCTCCTATCTCAGCCTCTCTATTAGTAGTATTGTTTATTTCATGTTTTTACACTATCCTATGGTTTTCAGTATAGCTTATATATTTCAAAAGTATTTATATACCCAAAAGAAACATAGACAATTAACTTGGGAGGTGGCTTATAAGAGAACAACAAAAAGTGAGACTGAATGCTTTGCTAAATGTCTATAACTCTTGTATCAAGTTTGAAGAAGAGGATTTTATAAATTCCTCTTTCTCTGAGATGAATGCTTTTCCAAATTATCACAGCTAATGAACCAAATTCTTACCTGCACCTAATGTCTAGGCCACCCTCCAAGCAGAACTATTGCTCATTGAAACAGTTGGTGAATGACTTTATGGATAGACCATCTTGATACACACACCATTTCTTAAATGAATGTAATCTGTTCTCTGTGGGCTGAGAATAAAATCACTAACTCAAGTCAAGTAGTTTTGACCATAGCAGGAAATCTGTATCCAAAAATCGTGCCTACAATTTATTCCTTGGTGCAGCAGAACTGTCAACTCTCAGCTTAGCTAACAATCGAGATAAAATTCTTTGGTGGGTCATTGAAGTACAGCTTTATTACAATGAAATCCAATGTCTAAAAATTGTTCTTAGTTTGGGCTTGTACCACAGTAACAGCCAAGATTTTAAACTCTACTAAATACAAAACAAACAAACAAACAAAAAGACTATATATATTTATGTTCATTTAAGAAAATACTAGTAATGATGTATTATTTTGAAATATACAATCAATATATTTGGAGTTATTTAAAATTTATATTGAGAAAAACATGTATTTTCAGTATTGCTGTAGACAAGCATCTACATAAGACTGTTAAATTGATTGTTGTTTTATATCAAACAACTTTTATAATACTCATTTTTATTGTTATAATATTTTATATATTTTAAGGAATATGACAATAAAAGATATTGTAGGTATTAAAGGGGGTCTCTGGGAGGAGTTGGGGTACAAAAGGGAAACAAGAATGTGATTTAATTCTATTTACTTAAAATATGTTCTTAAATGTTAACAAATTCAAATAAATTGAAATCATGTAACTTTTCTAATCATAATGCAATAAAAGTTAAAAAAAATTAAAAAATAAAAAAATGAATTTTACATTTCAACTGGTAAAAAATGACATCATTTAATTTCCAGGCAAATAGATGGAACTAGAATAAAATAATCTTAAGAGATGTAACCCAGACCCAGGAAGACAAATATGGTGGTACAGAACTTGTGTACATGACCAATCAATATTTGATTTGACTTAAGCCCCACTTCACAAGGAGAAACTCATACTCAACACTACCCGTGTAACTAAAATATGAGAGACTAAAAAGCTCAACGTTCTAGGGTAAAATCAAACACCACTGGTCAAAAAAAGAAAAAATAAACTCCTAATGACATCCTGCTATCCTCATAGATCAGTACCTTATCCAGTAATTATGAGAGAGGCTTCCTCTGGCAGCACATGGGAACAGATGTAGAGACGCACAGCTAGACATTACCTGGAGAGAGTCTCTAGATTAGATGTCTCCAACAAATCCCTCCTCTCAAAGCTCAGGAAATCCTGTGGAGGAGAAGGAAGAAAGATAGTAAGAGTCAGAGAGGATAGAGGACACCAGGAGAACATGGCCTTCTGAATCAACTAGGCAAGATGCATATGAGATTACAGAAACGGAAGCACCAAGCACAAGGTAAATTTGGGGCTACACCAAGTTCTCTGCATAAATATTATAATGATTTGCTTAGTATGTTTATGGGACTCCTGACTTTGAGGACAAGTGGGTCTCTGATTCTTTTGCCTGCTCTTATGACTCTTCCTCCTGTTGGATTGCTCTGGCTAACTTCAGTATGAAAATTTAATATATTTTATTTTGACATGTTTGTTGTTGTCTCTTAGAAGCCTATTCTTTTCTAATGGTAGACAAAAAGGGAGTAGGTGCTGAGAAAAGAGGAGGTGGAGAGGAACTAGGGGGAGTAGAAGGAGGAGAAACTATAATCAGGATATGTTGTATAAGAAAAGAATCTAATTTCAACAATAACTAAATAAGTAAATAAATAGATGAAAAATTAATGACCTCAGTAACAGAAATAATAATAAAGTATTCATATTGTTGTAATAGCACAGTAAGGTAATAGAAGAAATCATTGCTCCACTGAAAAAAGAGCTAACATTCTCAAAGTGCCATTATTGTGGAGGTAAGCTGAAGTAATTTGGAAATCTTACTTAAATACGAAGTATAAGGGAACCATTAAAGAAGGCCTCTTCAGCCCAGGGTGTGTGTCCAGCAGTCTATGCACAACATATATTTTTAAAATGATAGATAGAGTTCCAAATGTTTCTTTTCTCATTTTCACTTTGATTGTGAGCAGTAAAGGAGAGTAAGATATGCCTAAAACTAAATTTATGAAGCGTTTATTGATTGCATTCTCTGTAGAAGATATTATTTCAGCAAAGAGCTTGAGGCTTTCATGATATTTAATTGCAAGTGGCTCCAGGGATAAGACCCAATCATGTCTCTATTGTTTCCTCACTTAAAAAAGAATGGATTTGGAAGAGATATTGTATTAGTCAACTGTTGCTGTATAATAAGCAAGTCCAGAACAATTTTCACTTATTCTCACATGCGTGTGTTCTTGGCAAGCTTTGAGTCGGTTGATTTGTGGGAGCTAAGCTGAGCTGGGCTCAGCTCCAAGGTTCAGAGTGGTGTGGGGCTGGTCATGTGTCTTTTCTCCTTCCTGGATGAGAATATTGTTGGGAAGTCCCTCATCTGGCAAACAGCACATGTGCAGGAGGGTAAGGCCATCAGGCAGGCTCATCCCAAGCCTCTGTGCCAACATCCCACAAGCAAAAGCAAGCCACCTGCCTGAGACTGAAGTCAAACAATCAAATAATGCTCTCTCACTAACGTGAGGGACCATGAAGTCACACAGCAAACCACATAGATGTCTGGCAGGATGGGGAAGAATGGACAACAGTAAGTTAATATTCCACATATACTTGCTTTCTAGAAATTAGTTACATACCTGCTTTGTGCTTAAAGCTAGAGTAACTATCATCATATACTAAAGTGACATGTGCCATTCCTTAGAAATTTAAACTATTGCTCCTCTAAGATTTCGAAATTATCACCTATGATTTAGGCACTACAAATTTCTCCACTTACCTTAATTTATATCTGTGAGTTTCAACCAAAAACTCATTACATATGTCTACATATTAGGACCACAGAAAATCCTAATTAAAGAAAACCTAGTAAAAGCTAATCCACATACTCATTGTACCTGCGCAATGCCTATTATTTAATACACTCTTGAGAGAGAAGCATCAGTTGCTGCCGGTGGTCTCAGAGACTGATGTTTTGTGTGCAATCTTTGCTGGTCAGGTTCCACTCATTCTTGTCTCAGCTTGTAAGTTTCCTCTCATTCAGAGATTCAAGTTTCTACCCTGCATGCTTGATGTTTGTTTGGTATACTGATTGTTTGAAGACCAGAGCAACCATAACATTTTAGGAAGGGATGCAAGAGTGTGGCAAGTCCCAGTCACTGCACATATCCTCAGTGTAGTCATAGAGCAAAAAATACAACAGCTTCAGGCAGTTCTTTAGTCATCTAGGCCTTTAATAATCACAATAACAATCATCAATGAAAAACTATTTTTATTAAGTGCTTTCTACTGACAGGCACTGTAATTAATAGTATCCACACTCTTAATAGGGATCACTGATTCTCATATCCACTAAATGGCTTGAAATTAGATCTCTTTTATAAGTAGCAAATCAGGGTCTCGTAAGATAGCTACTCATAAAATAGAATTGTTATGCAGTGGGAAACCCAACATGGATGCCTATATTGTTACTGCAGTTCTGTAAATGACACTTTGATGTCTCTGTAACTTGTCTAAAGTTGACTTCTTTATTGATATTTTTATTTGATATATTGAAGGATTGAATATAATTCATTTAAAATAATTGAAGATTGAAGATTCAAGAAAGTATTATCAGCAAGTGAGGCCTGGCAGTATTGCTGGTAACCCCAAATTCTCAGGAGACTGAATCAGGAGGATCACAAGCTCATGGCCTACCTAGACACCATGATAGCATTTTGTCTCAAAATAAAAAGTACTATGAGTCCTCTTTGTGACCCAATGGGAGGTTCCATTGGGGACACACAAAGTGTGGGCACACATCATGGAAAGGGGAGTTGGTTTAAGTGTAAAACGACAATTACATCCAACCAAAGACTCGACCAATTTCATATGACTAATAAGGACTAACATCCACTAAACATAATGCTGTCTGGAGATAAACTTTGGTGATAAACACAAATATGTAAAGCCCTTGGTAATTCTCAGTACCCATGGAAAAAAGGAAAAGCAAAATTTTGACTCCCATGGTGGTTGAAATATAATAGATCATCTACTATGTAAGAACAGTGGAAATCAAATTTTCAGGAGAGCTAAAAGTCCCTTTATGAAAAGTGATGTTTTCCCAGTATAAAAATGTCAGAAGAAAGCAACTGGGAAGGAAGTTTGAGTGAGAAGAATGATAGAAATGGGGGTCACATACTAAACATGTCAACTTAACATGGATCAAATCTGATGAGTAAAAGGGACAGACAATATGTGCAAGCATTGGAGAGCAAGGACTTAAAGACATTGGCTTTGGGTCAGACCCCAATACCTCTTCTATGCGCTCTTCTGACCTTTGACAGGCTGCTTAGTCTCTGCACTCAGTCATTGCTCAGTTTTCGCTCCTGTGCGGTAGAGATCATCTTGGTATATTCTATTATGAAGATTTGCAGGTTAAAAGGGATGAGGGCAGTAAGGAGATAGAAGCAGGAGGATCTCTGATTTCAAGGTCAGTGCTCAGCAAAGGTTTAGATCAAGACCATGTTTCTATATGCTTGCTTTGCTTTTGTTTCTTTGTTTGGCTGGCTGGCTGGTTGGTTGGTTTTCTGAGATGGGGTTTCTCTGTTGGTGTGTAGTCCTTCAGTGCACATCTTTAAGATCAGTAGTCAGAGTCCAATAAAGTCTTGAGAGCTGAATCATGGAAACATTGCAAGAAACCTCCACTTACAGTCTTCTTTTGCAGTCTAGAAAACACTGTATAGTTTTAGGACCTGTTCAAAGCTATCTAACATTCCAGCTTCTCAACATAGCTGGAAACATTGGGAACATATCTATATATCTGTTCCTAACTTGGCTGTAATCCTATTTCTTTCTTAGAACTACACACACACACACACACACACACACACAC
>NW_022196915.1:72501515-72518029 GCF_008632895.1 Mastomys coucha
TCCTTTGCCTTCCTTTGACTGCCTACATGTATGAAAAAAATGAAAAAAATTAAAAGATATATTTATTTAAAAAAAAAAAGGGATGAGGGCCTCTGAAAACTTAAAACAGTGACAGGCAGAGTGGTATGTTTAGTGGATGTCATTCCTTATTAGTCATATGATATTGGTCGAGTCTGCAGTTGGGTGGAATTGTCATTTTATACCCAAAGCCAAACCCCTTTTCCATGATATCTACCCACACTCTGTGTGTCCCCAATGGAACCTCCATTGGGTCACAAAGAGGATTCATCCCCAATGGATCTGACAGCTTGTAGCCTCCTAGCTGTAACGATCCTGACCATATGACAAAACTGGCCTTTCCTTTCCCCAAAACAAAACAAAACAAACAAACAAGCAAACCAAACCTGTGAAACTCTGACACCCTAAGAACAGAAAATCCATTAAACTCGGAATCCAAATGGTTAGCAACTAGACTCCCCAGACCTCCTTTTTCTGGGACCCTACCTAGTCTTATTTCCCTAAAACTACCACCACCTTACAGATCATTATGAAAGCTAAGTGAGACAAACAAAAACAGCTGGGCCAGTGACTGACACATAGTAGGCAGCTTTTAAATAGTTCTTTTAAAAGTTAAGATTGCCCTCAGTAAGCACTGCTAGATGACTAATGACTTAAAATAAAAATCAAAGTAGGAGTTAGGGAATTAGCTCTCTTAGTATTCCAGTGTTGCCTGTACCAAATCCTCTGATTCATTCCTGCCCTCTATGTTTGCTTTTTATGAGGTAGATATGTCAGAAAGCATGACTCTCGTATAAGAGTGCAATGAGGATTATAGTAATCACTATTAATAGCTAGCTTCAAATATGTAAGAAAATTGACTCCTGGTCCATTTCAAGAGGCTCGGTCTCTGGAAAACTGATTCTTAATTTATTTCTGGGTGTCAGAAGAAGATCAGCTCCATGGTAGTCATTAAAATCATTTAAGTTCTCACAACAGAAGGAGATTTTCCAGATGTACTCCTGCGTCATCAAATAAGCACCTATGTGGTGTCACCAGAGGGAAAAGACTTGAAGGCATTAGGAAATAGAAAAGCAAAGGCACCAGTATAAAAACGAATCATATCAAGTCTGTTAGTAGGTAGATATCCACAACCTTTACCATCCCCTGTTGACTATACTGTGAAGGCAATGAGGGAATCACCTGCAGAGGCCAATGATGTACAGGCCACCAAACTCAACACAAAGCTTCCTTGGAGCTTCATTTGTGATGCTGCACCTAACTCTCAGCAGGACAGCTAATTTCTCACACCAATCAATCCATTGCCAGAAATGCTGAGGAGGGGAATACAAATCCCTACTGCACACTCTCTTGTCTTTCCCCAGATTCTAAGGCCTGACACTGAAAATGATTTGCAAGCACAGGCAATCTCTGAGACGCTGTGAGTTTCCTCTTCCATCGACCTTTGTTTCTTCAATCCTAGAGGGATCCTCTGATCAGACAGGAAATGTGACTCAGAAGTGGGGCAGCCTATCTGTGTCTTGATGCAGGAAGAACAAGTGCCGTTGGGTCTCCTCTGCTTGAACTCACACATTCCATCATCTAAGAAAGCTTTAAATGGTCCTGAGTAACCTAGTCCTTTGTTTTCTGGACCAGTTTAGGGCACAGTCTTTAGAGATGCATTGGCTATAAACTGCTGAATAGCATACAGTGGGCCCTAAATCACATACCTTTCTGGGTGGGAGCATGGAATAGATATTCCTTCATCATGGCTTTTGGGGTGATAGTCCCTGTTTATAGCTCATAGCATTAGTTCTGATATGAATTATGACAATCTATTTAATGGTCATATACTGGCCAACAGAGTGAACATGAACCAATTACATTAACATTAGGGGACCTTGTGCTTTTCCTTTCGAATATAAAATACCAGCAAAATATTTTTAAAATAATAAGTTGAAAATATGTACATATATCTATGTCAAGCTAGACATTCCCTGAGTAAACTCACATGGTAAAAAGTATCTAAATGAACTAATGATCATTCCTTCACTTTCCTCATTAATAATTCACTTGATTTCTTGTTGAAATGGGACTTCAGGACAAGAAAGTCAGAGATGCTGAAAGAGAAGAGCTGTGGGTTCAAACTGACAGCAAGAAGCCTGAAGGAACTGAGAGATGCCTCTGGCCAGGATGGAAATGCTGTTCCTAAGCTCAGCATAAGATCATTGGCATCCCATCCCGACCCTGGGCAGTCTGAGCTAGAGTTTGCCGAGCTAACAGGGTCTGCAGTTTGGACAGCGCTTGGGACCTAAGCCAGGTACGATTCTACCACTCATCAAGAGCACAGGTCACAGGAAAGAGCAGCCTTGAAGGTACCCACGGCACCTCCCACAGCTCTGGGAGCTGGATGGTGTGATGAGCTGTTGCTTGGTAATGAAGACTATCCTGGAGGTAAAGCATTGAAAATGTGACCTCCACTTCATATTTGTGATTTTTTTCAAGTAGAAGTCAAAGATTTCCTCTCCACTGCATAATGCCAAGTGAAAAAATAAACAGGCTATCATTACCCACCTGGTCTTTTTGACTGGGGGAGTCTTTGAATGAGGAGTAGATGTTTTCTTGACTCCTACATTCAGGAGCAAAACAGCCTCTATGTCCCTGTGGATTAATGGTTTTGGATACATGTCTCTGGTATGAAAAGCTTTACCACATCAAACACTAATACAGGAACGTTTACCTTGCAGCAATGATACAATCAACATAATAAACTCACAGGTTATTATGGTTCAGATCAACAAGATAAAGTCTTTTTCTTTTCAAATAAAGATTTCTATACATTACTCTGCCTGAGCAAAAGTAACTAAAAAGTCTTCATGAGGAAAGAAATTAAAACACACCCAAATAATTTCTCTTGTCTCTCTGGCTGAGCCTCCCCCACTCTCCTTTGTCTATCTTCCATTGTCTATAGTTGCCAGCAAGTAAACATCAATGCAGAAGCAGGAAAAAAAGGAAACAGAAACATATATTTATGTAAACTTGTATTGATTCAACTAGGAAGGAACTCCGCAGCTTTCAACTTCAGAGTCACAAATCATTATGATCAGAAATGCCGATGTGCCAGGAATACATGCAAGCTTTCCCCGCCATCACCGTGCGGGCCCATTGTGTAGCTATAGTTAATCTGGGAGACATTAAAAATAGTTTTCAGCCTCCACTTATCCAGTGCTATTTTGGGGAAGGGAGGACACAATGGTTGAGTCCTGGCTTGTGCATTCAGCTCCACGTTCAATCACATTTGGAAAAATCCAAGGGAGGCCACATCACCTTTCCAAACATGAGAAAACTCTGTTCTTCCCCAAGATGACCTGAAATGTTCTAATTATTGGTTATTCCCTCTGGTCGGTGATGCAGCCAACAAGCGCATAGAGTTCAGTGAACCCACAAGCGCACAGCTGTTATCTTTGACTTGCGGCCAAAACAAAAATTGGAACAGAATTTACCCAGACAAGTGTAAAGGCTTCTGTTTAAAGCGGCTATTTTTCTAAGCCAGATAAACAGCTTTGAAATGGAGAAGAAATGAATCCTTTTCAAAAATGTCTGAATCAAAGCGAGGTCAGTGTGCTGAAGACAAGATGTTAACGTAGATTAGCCACACGGCTGCGCGGGCTCCCAAAGCCTCCAGTTCCCTGTACTTCTTTTGTCAACAAGTTTTGTGTTTCAAAAACAACTTTCAGCATTAGTTCCTTCGCGGTATACAACACAAAGGGTCAACAAACTGCTCTGGTGGAAGCTCCTGTTAGCCAGCCACTGAGTGGACCCGTGGCCTATTTTGGCCAAGGGTATCTATCAAGAGGCTCTTACGTGGAAGTCTGGAAGAGAAAAGAAACAAAGCCGATTCCCTTTGAGTCGGTGTTTCTGGCCTTTGAATCTCTTCGAAGAAACATTAACAAGTGCCTCGTTTTTTTTTTTTTTATAAGTGGCAGAGGGCCTGGTAAGCAATGGTGGTGGGAGAAAGAGGAGGGAATCACCCTCCCCGTTCCTTACACAAACAGTGTGTGCCTGTACTAATCTGGCAATCCATCTTCCGATCACCAAACAGCACCGAGCGAGGAAGCAATTCACACTGCAATAGTGCTCCTCCGAGCTTTTCATAGCTTCATGCCTATTGCAGCTGCTTATATTGTACCAGCAGGTGGGTATAAAATAGCAGATTCCAGAGCCTACGGAAGCTGTGTCCCAGGGTAGAAGAGGAGATGATTTTTTTTTTCCAGTAGAGTGAATATGCATATCAATGTACCTGAATGGAGAGCTGGGTCCTGGTGAGCTGTCATCGGCAGCAAATCCATCTGCACTTCCATCTCAAGTGGTCTATTTCAGCGATAACAAGGCTTCTGCAGCAAAGGGTTGAAAAGCCTGCTTTTCTTGATTCCTGCGGGGCCTGCAGACCACATCTACAGTGCAGACAGCCTTGAGCCCAACAACTTCCCTTCATTTCCAAATTCTCCCCACACTCTTCATTTGCAGCAGTCATAAAAAATAAAATAAAATAGAATAGAATCTCGCCAGTTTTGAAGTCCCAGCTTTCGAGGATAGTAAGCACCAGGTCGCCAGACAGGAAGGCTCGCCACTAAACGTAGATGGCCATTTTAAAAATCCTCCATCGTTTAGGCAGTCAGCTGCATAATTGGGGTCAACTTCATACCCGATGGGCAGGGGTAGTTATCAGAAGTCCATCAAGCAAATGGATGGGATGTCTCAAACCTACAAGCATCAGGTTTTTTCCAAAATAACAAGAAGTGACAGCTGAAGTCATGCTTAACAGAATCGGTTTTAAAATGTGAAATGGGGTTTAAATGTGGCACTGCCTTCCTATGAGGTGTGAATGAGGCTCAGAATCCAGGAGCGGAGATCCCTAGTAAAGCCAAGACCCTTGCTTTGTCCTCTGTTTTTGAGAACTGGTTATCTCTAGATAATTCTTGTGGACAGCAGATGGGTAGGTGGCCAAGGCTGCGTAAAACAACCGTTCAAGAAGAGCTTTAGTGAACTTTGAAAGTGGCAGAAATGTTGTCTACCTGGCCGTTGGTTTATAGCAGACAAGCAAGGAAATTATGTCTGCCCTCCTTTTCAGTTCCAGAACCATATGTTTCCTGATATTAGTTGTCCAGTTACTTGGCCCTTCTATGGATTCACTGTTTGTTTGTTTGTTTGTTTGTTTGTTTGTTTTTAACAATTCTTTAATACTTGGGGGAAAGCATATATTTTCTGCAAAAGACCACAGTGGGTTAAAAGTCTGTGGATCATTCCATCTCTGTCACAACTACTTAACTCTGACATTTCACTTTAGCATGCTAGGCAGCCACAGTTAATGAACAGCAAAATCGTGTGGCTGGGTTCAATAAATTATATTTACAAAATAGATTTAGGGTTAGGTCTAGATTATAGCCACAGTTTGAGAATCCCTTTCTAAGATACTACATCTTGCTCAAGCCCTGTAAATTTTTATTTTCTTTTCTATATCTTGATAACCTGCTATAGATGATTTCCTGATTACTTCATATTTCCAATGCCTCTGCCCTTGGGCTGGCCTCTCCTACAAAGAATCTTATGGATGACATGAGTCTTTTCTAGGGCTTTAGGTTGAAGTTCTGACCCCTAAGAATATAATCATATTGGAGACAAGGTGTTTTAAAGAGTGAAATGCGGCCATTAGGATGGGCCTGAATTCTGAACAGCTCGCGAACTTATAAGGAGAGATACCAAGAGTGTATACACACAGTAAAACCTGTGTGAAGAACCAAGCATGTAGCCATATGCAAGTCAGAGAAAGAGAAGCCTTGGAAGATATCACGTCTACTAGCACCCTGCTCTTAAAATTCTAGGATGGAAAACTATGAGAAAACCAATTTCTGTTGGATGAGCCGCCTAGACCAATCTAGTCTACGAGGACAGCTCTTGAAAAATCATGGAACTGGACCCTAGAAGAAATATGATTTTCTTCAGCCAGTAGACAATAGCAACTACAACTCAAAAATATCTATGGCTGATCTTAAGGCCTCAACCAGCAACCTTATGTACATTCTTAAGTATTCTTTTAAGTGTTAAGACCTTCATGGCCAGACATCTCACCATCTCAACAGGCAAGGTGAACCCCAGATACCACTGTCTGGCTGAGTGACAGCTGTCCACAAGTGAATGAGGCAACCCCACTGAGCTCAGCAGATGAATCACACAGCTCAGACCAATCTAAAATTTCTGACCTGCATAGAATGTTGTCATTATTGGCAACCACTACATTATATAAGTGGTTTCTTGCACACGGTAGATATTAAGATATATTATAGAATTAACTGCCGTATCTTATCCACCCCAATATTAAGTCCACCCTACTTCTCTCCTTCTTACTTGGGTCCATGAACGCTCCACTGTGTTTTCAACCTTCCTGTTTCTTCCACCCGTTCAACATTTCAGTCTGACAGGGTATCCATTTACAATCCCACTTTCTGCTAGGGAAACATATTTATTTCTATTGTTACAAAAACAAATACATGCAAAGTTAGGACAGTTTACATTCATTATCTTCCAACTCTATTCTAGAAATAAGAACTTTGATATCAGTCTGGCCTTTGTAAAATCAAGGAACCAGGACTATGTTACTTCAAGAATACTTTGAAGGAGGCAGGTAGGCTATTTCTTTTCGGATACAAAATAATGCATAATTCTCATCCATGCTATGGTAGGACTGAGTTATCTATTGCTCTGTTGGCTAAGTCTCTTCATAGTGTCCAGAGGTCACTCCATCTTCGCTTACAGCTTCTTTCTTCCATCTTCAAAGCTAACAAAGATAGGTCAAGACCTTCTCAGGCTTGAAATTTTGAAGTTTGCATTCATTTTTTTTTCTTCATCCATTACTTTCTCTGATTCGAGTCAGAAAACAATTCTCTGCTTTTAAGAGGTCATGTAATTTGCCCACATACTTCCCTGGTTTCCAAATAGTCAAGGATAGTTTTACCATCTCAGGATACATATACTTTATCCAGTTTTCAAGGTTCCTTTTGCACATAGAATATTCCTAGAATATTTGGAGATTCTGATGCAAATATCATAAGACAGTGGGGCCATTGATTCTGCCCATCACAGTTCAATTTGTAGCAGTGGAATCAGAGACTTAGTTCTGACCCGTTTTCAACCACAACAGAATTTTTAAGTGAATAACTAAAAATTCTTCGTGGTTAATCTCACTAGCAAGCTTCACAATAGGCACATAGCTCAGAATTGTTACTTGTCTTCATTGCAGTCTCCACCCACATCTCCATACCTGGCCATCGCCATTGCTCTTCTCCACACTTGATTGTAAATTAGTCACACAATTCTCTAAATATGAATTTTCAAGTCCCTGTAACCCCTATGTGTTGAGCTAATGAATTCTAATGGGTAGTCATTTTTCTAACCCAACTGCTTCAAACTCTTAAAAGCTGCCAAGCTTATATGTAAGATCCTGTATCAGAAAAGTGCCAGGGTTATAAGAAATCATTCTAAGTTCCCATTCCTGTGTACTTAGAATTTTTTTTCGAACTGCTTGATTGCGGTCTATTAAAGCTACCAGCAAGCACTCTGTATTAGTTAGGACGCCTTCGGCTGCAAGGGAAAGAAACCCTGATTTAAACTGGCATGTGAGGTATGAAAGATGACTAGTTCACATTACAGGAAGCGCCGACTCAGATCACGCTTCAGGGTTAGTTAATTCTGTGGCTCAGAAAAATAATCAATGCCCCCGTCTCATTTTCTCTCCACCCTGACATTCTCAGTACCATGAAGTTGGTCTCAAGATGTTCACAGCTTTTCCTGGCTTCGGTACAGTTAGAACCACACCCAAAGGAAGAAAGGCCATGGCCTCTTCACCAGTCCCTTAGTTGTGAAGAATGGTTTCCAAAATTTCTACAGTAGACATCCTCTATGCCAGTGGCTCTCAACCTGTGGGTTGCAACCCCTTGAGAGTCAAACAACTCTTTCACAAGGGTCTCATATCAAAATCCTGCATATCAGATATTTATATTATGATTCATAACAGTAGGAAAAATAAATTCATAAAGTATCAACTCACCACAACCTAAGAACTATATTAAAGGGCCCCAGCGTTAGAATGGTTGAGAACCACTGCTTTATGATTTCAGCAGAAGAATTGAGTTCATTTTAAGGTATAACAAGGGAACGTGATCCTCCTGCCTCTGCCTCCTTCAGCAAATCCTACTGGCAAGCCACCACAACCAGTGCTATGGTGTACTCAAAAAGAGGCCTATCATGGCTGCCCTCCGAAAGACCCAACAAACAGCTGAAAGTGTCAGATGCAGAAATTTACACCCGACCAATGGACAGAAGCTGCTGACCCTGTGGTTGAATTAGAGAAAAGCTGGAAGAAGCTAAAGAGGAGGGAGGAGAACGACCCTGTAGGAGGACCAGCAGTCTCAACTAACCTGGACCCAGAGGTCTCTCAGACACTGAGCCACCAACCAGGCAGCATACACCAGCTAATATGAGCCCCCCACACATATACAGCAGAGGACTGCCAGGTCTGTACTCAGTCAGAGAAGGTGCACCTAACCAGGAAGAGACTTGAGGCCCCAGGAAGTGGGAAGTTCTGGTGGGGGACATCCGTGTGGAGATGAGGGCAGGAGGTATGGGATGTGGAACAGTCAGAAGGTGGACTGGGAAGGGGATAAAGTTTGGACTGTAAAAAAAGATTAAATTTAAAAAAAAAATTGTAAAGAGAAAATAGTCCACCACTGACTTGATGCTCACAAAGGCTAAAAACCAATGTTGAAAATGGTTCCCACTGACCGGGCAGTGGTGGGGCACGCCTTTAATCCCAGCACTTGGGAGGCAGAGGCAGGCGGATTTCTGAGTTTGAGGCTAGCCTGGTCTACAGAGTGAGTTCCAAGATAGCCAGGACTACACAGAAAAACCCTGTCTCAACCCCTACCCCCCAAAAAAAAGGAGAAGAAAGAAAAAAAGAAAAGAAAAAAAGAAAAGAAAAATGGTTCCCACTCTTACTTCGGCTTCTCTCCTTTCCTCTTGCCCCTTTGTTCCCTCTCTCTCCCTATTCCCTTCCCCCTCCCCACTCTCTCCAAGTGGTCATGGCCAACCCCTACTTCTCTACTCTCTCCTTCTCTCTGCCTTTCTCTGCCTCTGCTACCCTCTTAACTCCCCTCCCCATGTCATAAATAAACTATTCTATACCAAGAGAGAGAGAGAAAGAGAAAGAGAAAGAAAAATGTTCCCACCTCTATCTGCAAGAGAGGATGAACTCCTAAAAAACAGACAAACAACAAAAACAACAAAACAAAAACAAACAAACAAACAAGCAAAAACACCAAAAACAAAAACAAGGGAATGTGAGCACACAGCTGCGCTGAGTTCTCCTTTATTACCCCTTTCGACCACCAAGCACTCACAAACAGCCTCCCCCAGCTTCCCTTGGCCTCAATGGAAGCTGAATCTTGCTCCTTTGCTTCAATCACTTGATGGCTTTCTTTGCTGTGTGTACATTTTCCTCCCATAGCATAGCATGTCAGTTCACTTGTACTCACAATTTAAGTCTTTCTAACTGACCTAGAGCTTAGTACATACATGGTCCTCAAAATTTTTATTGAATAAAAGAATAAGTTACAACCCATAGAGCCAATCAGACCTTTGGCACCAGAGGTAAGATCCACTTTCTCCATACCATATGGCTCTCATAGAGAGGGTGGGTTGCCATATGTAAAAGATAGATGGCAGAGTAAATGCCAAAAATAAACCAACATCCTCACTTATCTTGAGACAGATTTTTTACTTATTGGTTTTTATGAACATTTGCCCTCCCTACATTATATAATAGTGTTTTTTAAATTTTTTTTATTTTTTTATTGGATATTTTATTTATTTACATTTCAAATGTTATCCCCTTTCCTAGTTTCTCCTCTGCAAACCCCCTATCCCATCCCCCCTCCCCAGCTTCAATGAGGGTACTCACCCACCCACTCCCACCTCACTGCCCTAGCATTCCTCTACAATGGGGCCAAGGACCTCTCCTCCCATTATTGCCAGATAAGGCTATCCTCTGCTACATATGCAGCTGGAGCCATGTGTACTCTTTGCTTGGTGGTTTAGTTCCTGGGAGCTCTGGGAGGTCTGGTTGGTTGCTATTGTTGTTTTTCCAATGGGGTTGCAAACCTCTTTAGCTCCTTCAGTCCTTTCACTAACTTCTCCATTGGGATGCCCATGCTCAGTCCAATGGTTGGCTGCAAGCATCTGCCTCTGTGTTGGTCATGCACTGACAGAGCCTCTCAGGAGACAGCTATATCAGGCTCCTGTCAGCAAGCACTTGCTAGCATCAACAATAGTGACTGGGTTTGGTGACTGTATATAGAGTGGATCCCCAGGTGGGGCAGTCTCTGTATGGCCTTTCCTTCAGTCTCTGCTCCACACTTTGTCCCCATATTTCTTTTAGACAGGAGCAATTCTGGGTTAAAAATTTGGAGATGAGTGAGTGGCCATATCCTTTAACTGGGTGTCTTGCCTAACCTCTGGATATGGTCTCTACAGGTTCTCCCTCCCCTTTGTTGGGTATTTCAGCGAATGTCGTCCCTGTTGGGTCCTTGGAGCCTCTTGCTTTCCTAGCATCTGGGACTTGCTTATGGCTACCCACAGTTCCCCATCCCTTATTGCTACACACCTCTGTTCAATTTCCTGACCCTCAATCTATCATTTTCATCTCCTCCTATACTTGATCCTGGCCCCCTTCTCTGCTCCCCCTCCTTTCTTTCTCCCACCCTCTACCTCCTATGAGTATTTAATTCCCCTCTCTAAGAAGGACTGAAGCATCCATATGTTGGTCTTCCTTCTTCTTGAGCTTCATATGGTCTGTGAGTTGTACCATGGGTAATCCAAACTTCTTTTTGCCTAATATCCACTTATCAGTGAGTACATACCATGGGTGTTCTTTTGTGTCTGGGTTACCTCACTCAGGATGATACTTTCTAATTCCATCCATTTGCCTGACAATTTCATGAAGTCATTGTTTTTAATAGCTTAGCAGTACTCCATTGTGTAAATGTATCAATTTTCTGTATCCATTTCTCTGTTGAGGGATATCTAGGTTGTTTCCAGCTTCTGGCTATTATAAATAAGGCTCCCAGGAACATAGTGGAGCATGCATCCTTGCGATATATTGGAGAATCTTTTGGGTGTATGCCCAAGAGTTTAAGACTTTTGTAACACCACTAATATTGACAACTGAGGTAACTTGGGAAAAAAGACTGAAACATGGTTGTGTTCACCTTTACGTGGTTTACTCGTCTCAAGTACTCTTTGATTCATTCCAAAGAGCTGTAGTCCCATCAAAACAGAAAAAAAAAAAACATCTCTTCACAGATCCAATCATGCTACAGTAGCATCCTTGTAACTCAAGATGATATAAATTAATCTAGTTTGTTACCAATATAATGATCAAATACTTCATTAAGAATCCTAGGGTTTGGAGAGGCCCTTGGCCCTGTGAAGGCTCTATGCCCCAGTGTCGGGGAAGGCCAGGACCAAGAAGCGGGAGAAGGTGGGTTGGTGAGCAGGGGGAAGAGTGAGGGAATAAGGGGTATTTCAGAGGAGAAACCAGGAAAGGGGAGAACATTTGAAATGTAAATGAAGAAAATATCTAATAATAATAATAATAATAAAGCATCTTGGGGGTCTTTGCTGATTTATTTGCTTTCATTGCAGAGCAGTGTTAGGGATAGATGGGTCTTAGTATCTACTTTAGTTTTATTATATAAATAAATGTACTTATTTATTCAGCTCTGGTATGCATGCATGTAGTGTTTTGGAATTTCTAACTCATAACCCTGTGAGAAACACACTTAATATCTACAGTTTATCTACATGGTTATATTAGTCTTAACAATATTCAGTCAAAATACTGTTTGTTCAAGTTACTTAGTTGGTTTGTTCTTAGGGTAGGTCCATGTAAACAAACTTTTAGGATCTGCCTTATAGTCCTGCTTTTAAATGCTTAGCCTAAATAAGTATTGAATGTATATTGTGCCCAATTTTTATAAAATTAAAGCTCTTCATTAGAACAGAATAGGCTTGACTCTTGAGTATATTGTATTTATACTTTATTATTTTTCTATACAATACTTTGGATGCCTGAGATGATCATTATAAAGTTTTTTATTATTCTAAATTTGTATTATCCCCTTAAGTAGTATATTGGATTGCTATAGTTCACAACTTCCAGCTATAAAATACAAAGCAATAAAAAATCTTTTAATTAATGTACAGATATGCAAAGTTTGTAATTAAATGCAAAGCTACAATTGGACCCAGTGTCCCATCTAACACAAAACAGTAATAGCAGTGAACTAGTAGTAAGAAAGAATAGTTAGTGTACATATATATATATATATATATATACATTCATATATATACATATATGTATATATATTCAGTCATTGGGTTGAATGGTTATTTATAGTAACTCAAAGAAAAAACAGTATTCTATAATGTGGGGAGGGCAAATATTCATAAAACCAATAAGTAGAAAATCCATCTCAATTTATCATTGCACGGGAGGATAAGGTCTACTATACTCATGACACACTAAGGTGGGAGGATGAAGACAAATTTATGGATGTTGGGCTGAAGAAACAACTAAGGCAGTTAGCTCTAATCTACCCACAAGTACCCCTACGCAAACAGCCAAACACACACAAACACGAATGCACAGATGCACGTCTCCGTTACTGAGAGCCTTAAGTTTCTACTGCCACTTGGTACTGTTCCATAAATATTCATATAACTGTTCTGCATCTTATCACAAATAAAGTTTCTCTGTCTTTGTACATAAAAAATTTTAACTGTGCTATCAACTGACTAGCAAGTACATTTTTTATGAATAACTTATTTCCATTTTTTAAATTAATGATTTAAGGGTTCTTTGTTTTGTATGAAATAGGCAGTATCCCCATTGTTTGATGATGGTATTTTAAGATCTATTTGATCCAAGTTGCTTCTCCTCTAGTCTTCTGATGAAGTACTAAAGGTCAATAACCATCCACACAGTCCCCTAAGCTGAGACAATCCATCATTCCTGTTTCCACACTGAGGCAATTCAGTTCATCAACAAGTCCTATTAGTTCTGTCCCCAGAGTGCCACTGCATGGATTCATCTACATTTCTTGGTCTCTAGAGCCACAGTGCTAATCCAGCTGGTTATCATCTCTACCTGACAGCTATAGATGCTCCCAGCTCTTCAACCTACATCCACTCTCCCCTACTTGAATCTGTCTTCTTCAATGGAACCCAGGTCAGTGATTTTTCACAAACATAAAAGCAGCAGCCTTACTCCTGTGTTTAAAGACTATTAAAGGTTTCTCATTTCTTTGTGGAGGAAACATCATTCTTATTCTTGTCCCTTGGGGAATTCATCTAACCCAATGCCTCATTTTTTCTCCAAAAGGAATACCCCAACTCCTTTTCAATTCTTGGGACATATCTTTCATCTTTGGGACCTTTGTCTATCCCTTCCTGTTTGAGAGACCTGCTTAATTTTTACCCATCATTCTTATCTCCATTGAAATGTCACTTCCATTAAGAAACCTTTCTTGCCCCCACCTCCGGCCATGGAATAAAGCAGGCACCTCTCATATGTTCTTAACACGATGAACTTTTTTCTTTTTTCTGGTTATAAGAGATATTTTATATTTGTCAGGATAATTACATAGTTAATTATTTTCTTATAATTATAATTTCTTATAATTACTTCCCTACTGGAATACAGTTGGATTTTCTTCAGTATCTTCAGCCCCTAACAAAGCTAGTACTCAGGACTCAGTAGGTAATCAATGGGTATTTATCAAATTAATACTGGGTAGATAAAAAAAACAGCCTAAAAATGCAGAATGTTCATTTATGCCTTCTTTATTAGCCATCAACAGCAGGTGGAATAAAAACCTGGTCAGTCCACATGAATCTCCTATTGTGATCCCCAAAGTTCTGCTGTGCTCAAGACAGATGGAAACCCTGCAGCAACCTCACAAAATGCCTCTTAGATATGACCTGCATACAAAGCAGAGTGCAGGAGAGAGCTGTGGAGCAGAGAGCCCGCAGCCTGTTGACATCCATAAAACACAGGCTAGCTCTGTCTTTGACCCTCTCAGGTCCAGTAAAACATGGTAAAGACGCAGAGAGGAGATAGGCTGCTTTCTTGGGATGATTCCAGGCATTTAAATATATGATCAAATTTGAATGTACTGCCATTCATCAGCCATCCTATATTACCTGATAATGTGTTATCCTCTTTGCAACCTAAAAGAGCCCAGACTAAATGTTGCAACAGTGATTTTTCTTCTTTTCTGGCATTTCCAGGTGACACATCTCAGTGAGATAAAAATAAGGGCAATGTTTCCTGACCCTCTGTTTTCCAGCTATATACACAAATACATGCATTGCATGCATACGCAGAGAGAACGTGTGTGTGCCTTTTTAAAAACTAAACTCACTTGCTATAGACATCTAGGTTGATTCTATTTCCTGGCAACCATAAATAGTGTAATTACAAAGACAGGTGTGCAAATATCTCTCTGTGCTGACTCGGAGTTATTAGGGTATATGCCCAGGAGGATAGCCGAATCATATTATAGTTCTCTTTTTAGTCTTTTGAGTGACTTCCATAATGATCTCCATTGTAATTATATACATTTCAAGTCCTACCAGCAATGAATAAAGGTTTCTCTTTTCCCACATTCTCATCAGAATTTGGTGTTGATTATTTTCTTGATGGTAGCCACTTTGACTAATGAGAAATGGATTCTCAAAGCAGTTACAATTTGTGTTTTCATAATGGAGAAGAACCTTGAGCACTCCTAAAAAACATTTATTGTTGAAGTCTTTGTAGATTTTTAGATATTTATCCTCTGCCAGATATATAACTGGCGATTTTTTTTCTACTCCATAGATTGTGGTATCTCTACTCTGCTGATCACTGCTTTTGCTGTACAGACACATTTCAATTTGCAATCCCACTTATCAATTCTCAGGGTTATTTCCTTCAGTTGTTGTTGCTGTGGTGGTGGTGGTTTTCAAGACAGAGTGTATTTTATGTAGCACTACCTCTAGATCTGTAGATCAGTCTGGCCTCAAACTCACAGATAATCTGTCTGCCTCTGCCTCCCGAGTGCTGGGATTAAAGGTGTATGCCACCATACCTGACTGGGCTATTTCTATGTAGGAATCCCTCTCAGAGCATCCTTGTCTGTACCTGAATCGTGCTGTATCTTCACCAATATTCCAATTATAGTGTTAGTCACGGAACTATATAAACAGCCCTAGAATCCATATGGAAATACTAAAGGCCAAAATTACTACCCTACCCCAACACACACACAAACACACACACAGACACACACAGATATATATACACACACACACACACACACACACACACACACACACAGAGAGAGAGAGAGAGAGAGAGAGAGGCCCAGACAGAATGAATAATGCATTAGGGACCACGATACCTAATCTCAATGTATAGTAGAGAGCCATAATAGCAAGAATAGTATGGTACAAATACAGAAAAATAAATGGGCACATAGATGAACATAATAGAAATAAACACACAAATCTGCAACCACCTAATCTTTGCAAAGGTGTCAAGAACATACATTAGAGAAATAACAGCCTCTCTCCCACTGGTATGGCAGAAACTGAATAGCCACACATTAAAGCATGAAACTATTCCCATATCTCTTACCTGTACAAAACCAAATCCAATAATTCTTAACAGTTCTCCTCAGGCCTACTCATCTTTACACTTATTGTCAGGGTCTCCTTTACTTTACTGAACTACAACAGTAAACTCCAAAACTACAACAGTAAACGCCAAAGTCATCTTATTGTCTCTATTCTGCCTTTCCTGAAATGTATCATCCAGAGTTCTTCTCTGTTCATGCTTTGTGAAGGACATACTTTGGAAGGAGTGGCAAAGTTCTTAGCAAGTTATACAGGTAGCTCACAATCTAAAGAACACTATTCTCCCCTGGTGATGAGGATGTCAATTAGATACCTTTTGTAAGAGATTGGTTGGTATGTACATATAAACATGTTGAAAAGTGAATCAGGAACAAAAATAATGTTTAGAAATAATAGATAAATTACCCTAGCAAGAATTCAGTAAGTGTTCAATAACCAAATTATAACTGAGTAACTTAGCAGAACATGCAATGACTTGGTTATTCTTGGTTGCCTATGAGAACTAGGAGGTAAAATCAAGTTACAACTGAGCTGGAAGATTTATCCCTATTGACTTTCTTTCATAGTGTTGGAAGTTGTTATGCAGGCAGCTAAGGGAGCATCATGATCTTTGCATGCTACAGTAGCAACTTCTAGGCCAAAGTGTTGTCATTGTAGTCGTCATTTTTGTCTTCTTCTTCTTCTTCTTCTTCTTCTTCTTCTTCTTCTTCTTCTTCTTCTTCTTCTTCTTC
>NW_022196915.1:72518241-72556493 GCF_008632895.1 Mastomys coucha
CTTCTTCTTCTTCTTCTTCTTCTTCTTTTTCTTTTTCTTCTTTAGTTCATTTGTCCTATTTGTCCTTTCAGAAATCTGCACATCACAGCAGAACATCAAGTCATCACAGATCTACTCCTTTGGCTTTTTGCCAGCACCAACATTGACCTTTGCAGTGCCCCTGATCTTCTTTCTGTTCTTGAGTTCCTTTTGCTATTTTCAGGAGGTCTTTTTCTTCTCATAAAGGTCATGTCTTGCCCAACTGTCTTCTATCTATTTATCTTTAGAGCTAGGCATGGTGACATATACCTTTAATACCAGTACTTGGGAGGCAGAGACAAGGGGATCTCTGAGTTCAAGGCCAGCCTGGTACACCTAGTGAATTCCAGGACAACCATGGCTACATAGAGAGACCCTGTCTCAAAAAAACAGAAAAAGAAAACACTAAATAAGTAGGCAGATATTGATGTTTAAGCCAACAGATAAGTGCTGCTCTTAGCCTTGATCAGAAAAAGTTCTTTCTCCAGTACATAATGGTTAATAGAATCATTGCTGTCTAAGGTACTGAGAATAAGTGAATGTTGAGTGTTCTATCCTAAACATGAATAGGACATGAATATGTCCCCCTCTATAGATGAGGCACATTACAGAAGAGAGAACAGAGACAAATATGAGTTCCACTATGGAGAGGAAATTCCATCTTTGACCTTGCCATTGCATCCATGAACTCACAAGTAGCAATGGTTGGCTACATGAGTCAGCATTTTATTCATGGATTTGGAGGAAGAGTTTATAAAGCCTATCCTTATCAAAGATCCACTAGTAGTCAGTGGCTGTTGGGAACAGGGAGTCATTGTCCTCAATGGTGTAACTACTGGTGAGTTGCTCAATCATAGATAGTTCTATGGCTGTGCTAACATGAGCAGCCCTAGTTAAACTCAGTAGATCACAAATCAAAAAAGTGTGGAAGGGTGAGGAAGACAGGGAAGGTGTAAATGGAACCAGAATGTATTATATACATTATGAAATTACCAACTGATAAAATAAATCTAACATAAAAACAAAAGTTAGGCTGACTCACATCTCAGTGTGGAGAAGCCCAGGCAATCCAGCACAGTTGAGCTCCAATCCCACTGTAATGGGGAGGGAAGGGTTGGTGGGAAAATAATGCAGGCCTTCAATCATCCAAAGACAAACTTCAGGGTTGGTGATTTACAGAAGAAAGCACATGGGCTGTTAGATTTCTTTCTTTCTTCACTATTTTTAAATCTATTGGGAATGATTTGGGACTATTTCTTTTTTGAAGTATTCCATGATAGATACCCACCAAGTAAGGGCTACAGAGCACTCAGTGGAATCTCAAGTTATGAGTGATGTGCCCTGGGTAGCTAACTGATGATGGGAAGATTATCTAATGATAAAAGATGGACATGTGGAGTAGTAAAGTCCTTTTAGTTAGCCATTAACTGTATTACCTAGGCTTGCTGAAATAGAACTAGAACTTGTGTGACCTACAAGGATTATGAAAACACAGCTATCCTGTATGTTATAAGTGACACACCTGATCGCTATCTGAGACACTACAAAATATGTGCTTTGAAAAGACATCTCTGTGATTATGTAACAATATCCAAAACAGTCTACAATTCCATTCTGGAATCAGTCACTGTTATGTATGTAAACCCAGCCAACAAACTGTTGATAGTATTAGTCTCCTCTACCACTGGAGAACAAAGAGTGCCCTTGCCCCTTTAAATTTGACAACTAGAGACCTAAATTTGGGGGAAACAATGAAGGGCTGAAAAGAGCAAGCATTTTATTAAAACTATGAGCTATGGTTACATAATACTTATTGTTTCCAAAAATCTTCCACAGAGGCAAGATACAGCCACAACTTTCAGCTCCCAAATCCTAACCTCCAGCCTATACTGAAGAAATGAACTACTTCAATAATTATGGTCAGAAAATTAGACTTTTCAAAATATGGACCATAATAGCAAAATGCTCATTGTTCCCCAAAATCTCTCACTGTAGTAGGATATAAACTGAAATATTCAACCTCAAAGTCCAAAACTATGTCAATGATATAGGTCCAAAACTACATCAGTGCAAAAATATAATCTCCTTTTGGTAATCGTGCCAGAAAAGAACTGTTTTTTTTTTTAAAAAAAAAAGAGAAGTCACGTGTTATAATTTAGACTATTTATTTTTATTTCTTATTGATCTAGGATTCAGAAAAAATATAACACCATTGAATTATTTATATAAGTTATATAAAACAAAATAAGATGCTACTATAGTGCCTGGTACAGAGTACAGAATAGACAGTGGCCACTACTGATGGTGCTGTTATTGTTTATTTTTAATATTTATTTTGTTATTCTTTTTTGAGATTTTTATGCCTGAGTACTGCATTTGCATCATTACCATTTCCTCCGTTGCTATTGTTTTTGGATCACCATCTCTCACTCATAGATCAGTACAGAAGGAACCAGAGAAGAGGCAACTACACATAGGCTCACCCACATGCACACATATGTATGAAAAGCTTTTATTTTTAATTCACCATGCCACCACATTCACCTAGAATCTCTGTAAATTAGGCACAATCACAAAAAAGTCATAAAAATTAATATAACATTTCAATTAGCAGGTAAATGTCCCTTAACAGTCAATTATAGATTTGAGCCTGAAATTCTGCCTTCAGTCCTAAGATTCTTGAACTTCATGAGGTGAATAGAAAGATACCTAAGGGTTTGGGAGATATGAACATAACAGGCTAGGAGACAAGATGTATATCACAGGAAACTCTGTTACAGTTTGGCCACATCCAAGAACACATGCAAAGAATAGAGCTATCAAGCAATTCATTGTTTGTGGAAATGACTTAAAAAATTTGTCCCTTTGCTTTATCATCCCTGAAAATTGAACTGTAAGCATTCATTAGCCTACATTCATGACTTATCCTTTACTGGCCCAGTACGAAAAGTCAGCACACCTTGGTATATTATAAAGCTCAAGTTTTTCTTCAAAATTGTCGCACATGTTCCAAAGGAGAAGTGAGATTCTGACAAGCATGGGTTGATTTCCCATTATGTTTCCCAGTTTCTTGGCTCAATAAGCTAGACCTTCAGCAGTGCCAAGCATACGTTGACTGCCCTGAATCACCCAAGGTATGCTGGAGGCCTTAGGAGACCATATGTTAGGCATCTGACATATGTTAAAAAGGAGCTGGTCATATTTCTGAAATGGATTTCCATAATGGAGCTTCGCAGTGCTAGAATTAGCCCTGTAGCTCATCATGTTTAATTCATGCTTAATTACATTTGAATCTGTGAACTTTCCACAAAGCCTTCACGGTTACACCTCCTTGGTGATAGTATACTTGCTAATTTTTTTTTTTCCTGTGCTTAAAACACAAATGTCAATGCCTTGTGAAATTTCACAATTATACTCTTCACTGTCATTTTTCATCCAGCCATGAATCAACATAATTTGATGATAGCTGTACAATTATGAAAATATTATCAAGTAGACATCACCCTTGTGAACCTCATGCTAAGCATTATTGTAATGAAGCCAGTGAAAAGTCATGAAATTCCTAGCCAGCCTGAACTTAACAGAACATGAAGTCATTTAACTTAATTGAAAGTGTTAGCACTGAGTCTACTCGGTGATAGAAGTTCCATACAAATTAGAGCTGCTTAGGGAAGGATTGCCTCATGGTTGCCTTTTACACAGAGCAGACACAACCACCAGATTGACAGTGGCATTTCATATTCCCTCGTCTTCCTTCCCCGAGAACCATCTGATTATCTCCTGCTGTCTTGTTGAAATGAAGTCCCACAAAGCCGCACATCAGCAAGTCATAGAGTCATAACTGAAAAGAAATGTACAAATTAACTAATCCCTACATCTTTTTGTGGACTTTTCTTGAATCACAACTACACAACAACTGAGGGAAATTGGAGCTCAAGTGTTTTGATGTCCCAGCCATAAGGCTGCTTTGTATGAGTACCAGAGTGCTGTATTTCAGTAGCTAAGGTTTGGAAGTTGGTTCATTGTTTTGTTTTGCAGTGTTTGAGACAGGGTCTTACTATGTACTGCTGGCTGGCCTAAAACTCACTATGTAGGTCAGGATAGCTTTGACTATACCTGCCTCTAGCTTCTGAGTGCTAAGATTAGAGTCGTGTATCACCTCATCCAGCTAAGACTGAGTTTTTTACTTGTTTGTTTTTGTTTTGATTATTTTTTTATTATTTTTATTCACTTTACATCCCAATCAGAGCCTCCCTCCCTCCACTTTTCTCAGTCCCACCCTTATAAGTCCCTCCCCTCATTGCCCCAACCCCTCCTCTTCATAGAAGGGTACTACCCCACCCTGGGGTATCGAGTCCCAGCAGGTCTAGGCACATCCTTTTCCACTGAGACCCATCCAGGCAGTCCAAGAAAGGGAGAAGGGGACTCAAAGGGGACTGAGACAGCACCCTTTCCACTTGTTAAGAGAACCACATGAAGACCAAGCTACACATTTGCTACAGGTGTGTAGGGGGCTCTATGTCCAGCTCCTGCATGCTCCCAGGTTGGAAGACTTAAGTTTTTCTTCTAAGAAATGCGACAACCAAGGGTCACACTTTATTTCCATCACCCAAAAACTCATTGTTACTGTTTTAGTTTTGTGTCAGAAAATCTCATTTGTTCAAGGTTCTTTTTTAGAGATTTACACCATTGGCTTTATAGATGAATATTTTTAGAAAATGGAAATAGTGTTTTATATACACCAAAAGATAAACTATAAAATGTTTCAGAACCCATTAGCATAGATTTCAAGTCACAAGTCAGAGCCTGAATGAACAGGATAGAAAATAATATTTGTTGGAGGTAAGTAAGAAAGGAAGGAACGAGACATTGCATGCAGAGAAGACAATGCTGGGCACTGGGACTCTGAAAGTCTAGATACTAGACAATCTCCAGAGAGGCAGAACTACGTACTTGTAATGGGTTTTGAAAAATGTGAACAAAAGGCTCTGAAAAGAAGCATGGAGTGGTGACTAATGCATACACACTAGGACCCGTGGCTAATGGCCCATCCTCAAATTTCTTTCTTTGGAGAATTATACATCTGAAAGGTATTTTTCTTTTTTATGCCATTTATATGCAGAAAAGGTGAGAAAAATTCTGTGTCTTCCTAAATAGGCTTGCTTGCTTGCCTGATATCTTCTTTGGGCATGTATTGCCAAAAGGAGGGTAATTTCTAAGGTAAAACTTCCATATTAGATGGTGTTTTTAGATAGTGGAATAAAACTCCATAAAATGGTAATTCTCCCATAACCTGATACAAAGCATCCTCAAAGTTTCCATCCATTTTTAAAGTCCACAAAACATAGTAAAAGGACCACAGCTACCTCCGACTCAGCTCTTTTATTCACTTCTCCCACCATACCATACACATATAGGCTAGAAGGAATAAATGTTGATGGTGATGCTTCAAAGCTCTGGACTCAATGCATGCACTGATTTAAATGGAAGAGATATAACAAGATGGGAAATTCTCATTGAAATGAACCCCTCAAGATGGTAATATTCATATATATACCAACATGTCTAAGTCAATTCAGCAAGGCCATATGTAGTCAAGAAGAAAAGGAAGAATTACATACATAGGTTGGTCCTCAAGAAATCTTATATCACAATAGAGTAAAGAAGGAACAATTTACAGAGGAAAATTGTGGTGATAGACTCAAGAACAGAGCAAGGAGACCAAAGACAAATGGATGGGGACGTATGATGTAAATTAATGGAGAGAATATTATGTTGTAAGTTGATAACAATAGTAGTCATGTGAGTGCTGTGTCCTGAAAACAGTGCTAGGATTTATGTGCACTATCATATTTTACATCGTAGGCTTTAGATGTTCAGGAAGAAACAGCCAAGCTTAGTAGATTGCTACCTATCTCCAAAGACTCAACTATAGAAGTAGCTAAGCAAAGGCACTTCATTCATGGATGGCAGAGAAAGTTGGTCCCTACAGTTTAATAATAGAAAGCCAGTGACAGGAAATACCTGAACAGCTTCCTCATCAAGGAACTTTATCTGCCATGTTATCATCTTTGCTTTGAGTGCCCTCTCACAACTACTATTCTGGATAGAGCAAATTCCCAGCATTCTCTCTGTTTGCCTTGAATGGTAGCTTCCTGGATCCTGAGCAGGTCCACATTCTTGCCCTTAGTGACCAAATCCTAACCCATTAGCTTGTCAGCATGCAAGCCTCCAAATGCTTGGCTGAATGTAGCCAGGTGAAATCCACCGTGAACTGATACCTCCTCAAAATGTACAGTCAGAAAAACCCTCACTCCCTTTCCTCCACGTGTGCAAGAGCCTTTCCAGGTGTGAAGTCACCCTGCTGTGCAGAGAACACAGGTGGAATTGAGAGATTAGTCATACAAAGACAAGAGTGGTCAGCAAGTGGCTGAGGGCAAGGGAACAACAGCACTTATCATGCTAAGAACATTTTCACCCAAAGCAGGCCAAAGCTTTGTCTGCCAGCTTTCAAAATTCTGGCCACAATGTGCCTTTGGTTTGCCAGAATAAAAGGGATTCTATTGTGGAGCTCTCTCTAGGCTTAGGGCAATAATTATTAACCATGGCTTCCACAGGCTAGGATTATGCCAGGTGGATAAAACCACGGGCTTTAATCTGCTTGATCTGAAATGTCAAATTGGGCCTAAGCACTTCCTAGTGTTCTGAAGTGCTCCTGAGAGAGCCAAGATCTTGTTCCTATAGACCTTCTGGTCTCAACTCAGGCTTTTCTTTTGCATGTCCACATTAATTAGAATTCTTTGCAAGGGAGAGAATAATTGTCCTGGCTATTATGTACTATCAATAAGACATTTCCAAACCTTTACCCAAAGTTCTGTGATTAGACGACAGTCAGCATGCCTTCTGGTTAACCCGCGCTCAGCCCTTGCTGAGTAGATGATAGTCAAACTGTGGTTCTGAGATTGGAAAAACATTAGACCTCCTCCTACTTTTAGTCTCTGGGTCTACAGAGAACTCAGGTGCTGAGACCAAAGATGAGTTCTCCTCCTGGGACCAAAGCAGCCTATCAAAGAAACAGATCAAGCCCTTCAGCTGCACATGGGAAACAGGCCTGAAGCAACACGGGGTCATTTCAGAAAACTGGGGCACACCCAGGCTGGCAGAGTGCAGTCTCAGGAATGAGGTAGGTTGGTTTTCACAAAGCAATAAAATGAGAAAAATGCCAGAGGAGCAAGAGGGCACCAGCCTCTCCAGATGGAGTCTCTGGTTGGTGCTGCACACTGCTGGTGTGCCAGCTTGGGGTGGGGGGGGGGCTTGCCACTGCCATTCATATGCTATTAGGAAAATGGCTATCATACAGGGGAGGTTACAAAACCTACGAAAAGGACAAATTCATTACCTTAGTGTGTCCCTTTGCTCTGTCTAGGTTTTTGAATCGAAGAATTATATTCCAAGAGCAGGGATCTGTTTGGCTGTGCTCTCAGGGAACAGCAGGCTGTCTGAATTAAGGAGCCAGACTCCAATGTTGGTGTGTGCAGTGATGGCTTTCCATTCTCCATATCCTCACTCCATGCTGCCAACCAGAAAGCCCAGGTGCTCAGGCTTTTGGCAGCTCCAGGAACTTCAAACCAAACAAGCTACAAGCCCCATGTAATAACCCTCATGACAACCACTCCCTAAACCCTATACAACGTCCTTTCTCCACTTCCTTAAGCTGTTTGCAGACCAGCTTTGGACACATGCTCTGCTGTCTCTAGAGGACACGTCCTGCAAATAACAAGTCTTTCCATATCCTCTTGGTACTTATATGATGTCATCTCAATCAAATTTGAGTTAGGGATTGACCGCACCTCTTTAGGCTGAACACAATCTATTGTTTAAAATGCATAATAGCAGATGCACTTTAAATCATAATCAAGGAGATTCCCAAAATGTATTTTTAAGCCCAGGGGAAAAATTGCAAACCACACTGATGTAAGATTAAATTTATATAAAATAGCCATTTGTCATAGATAGGTAAGAAGATAGTTACATAAATAGATGACAGCAAGCAATAGGTAGGTGGGAAGGTAGAGTGATAGGTAGAAAAAAGACAGGCTAATTGAAAACTTGCTAGTCTTAGTTACTCTTAAGTGAGAGTAAAAAAAAACCAATAAAACTGGCTGAGAAATTATTTTCTCTCATGTCTTATTTTATTTTGGTCAGATGTTTTTTATTAAAATATTTTGTTCTGCTTCATTCCTAGCTTACCATTCTACTGCACCACTGTTGATGTTATCTATAATATCACCAGGGTTGGTGCTCATCCACATTGTGATGTGCCCAGGATCTCTTTTAATAGTTGCACAATGATCTCTGGCTGAAGACTGGTGCCATATCTTGTTCACTGTTGACAGTCTCATCAAATGTGACATTTCCACTGTGCTAATGTTTTTATTACTTCCTGTCTCTTGATGACTTCTCCAGGGCTTTGGTGATCAGACAGAGGCAGAAGGTATGACTTTAATATAAGCCTGTCTTGAACCGTCAGTTCCACAATAACCCTCAGACCTTTCCAATCACAAGTTAACCTTGAGGATTCCATCACCAGCTCTTCTTGGAAACATGCCTAGGGTACTGATCTTGGTGGCCAAGGTATATGTGGCATAAACCTTGCCTCTAGTGCACTTCAGATACATGACTTTAATGTATGGGGGTGGAGTTTGGGAAGCAAGGTAGGGAAAGCTACTGACGGAGGAACATGGATTTAAGAGGACCAAAGACATTTGTACCATAGCCTCCTCATCCATCCAGAAAGTCAAAAGCTTCCTGAACTCACATAAGTTTTAAATCAGTTACCATAATGTGTTATTTTATCTAAGGCAGCACAAAAATAATAAAATCCTGAGCCTAGAATAATTTTAGACTAATTAAAATATTTCTTTACCCACCAACTGAACAAAAATATTTTTCAGGGAGGAGCGCTTCACATTTGGTATGTCTCAGAGGAAATAAGTATCACGTTGCTGCTTATACAAATAGCCTCAAAAACAGCCAAATCCTTTGACCCACTAATCTCATTTCTAGGAACATTTCCCAAAGTGAAATTAGACCTATGCTCGGACAATACATATACATACTCTCATTCCATTATCTTTAAGATGAATTTTCATCACTAGCAGTAGAAATGTGCACATAATGTAAATGGTATGTAGTAGTCAGGTTGTGGAGAACATGACCCACACATCCACCTCCCTTCATTCTTTGCTGATTCTTTTGATATGTAGCTCTGTTATTTTTAAGTCTTGTGCTTACCTGAGATTTCTTGGCTCCTCGGTTTTAGCCATGATGTATTTATCTCGTTACTGTAGCTGTTACCTCCTTCCTCATCAACTTTCCTCCTCACCCTTTGCCTTTTCCTTCTGAGGCAAGAACTCCCTATGCACCCTCAGCTGACCTTGAACTCACTGTGTAAACTCTCCTTCTCACTTTCTATCATGGCTTCCTTTCAATCTTGTTACCACTGTCTCTTCATTTATATTATTGTCAATACTGTGTGAAACCAAGGAAGATCTGAGCTACAATTTTTCTTTCCTTTTTGCAAAATGTTTTGCCTAACATTAGTCATTCTTTTCTACATCATACTCATACCCTCGTGGTGTTGCCAGATGTGTAGAATTTGGCTTTCCTCCCAATAAATCCTGTCTGTGCTAAGCAGATACTGGCTACCTGGATGTTCTCTTCCTGTTTACCCCCTAGTCTGCCTAAGAATGTGTTCCAGTAGCTTTACCAAAGGGAGAATAAGGAATATGCCCTCTCCATCCTTCTTCTAGTGGGCATGCACCTGGGAAAATCTTTACTGCTTCTTTCATGACTTTTTCATCTCCACTTTTTGTTTTCTCTCTCATTAGTTTAATGGTAGACTTTCTGGATTGATCTAATTTCCTTCCCTTTATTTTCTGACTCTTGATGTTTTGTTTTCTGGGGGTTTCTTGACTTCATCCTCCAATCATTTTATTGAATTGTTTATGATGCTACCATATTTCTAATTTTAAGGGTCTTTCTGATTCCTTGATTATTTCATTTTATAGCATCTTCTGTTTGCTTTATAGATGCAGTATTTTTTATTGCTCTGAAGATATTAAATATAGATTTTTGTTTTCTTCTTCATTGCCTCTGTTTTTTTATGGGTCCTTTTGTTCCATTTCTTTCACTTTACTGTTGGATAAAATCCTCAAATATATAGCAATGCTTACACCCTCATGCTGAAGGCCAGCAATATCAGAGCTGTCAACTGGATACTTAGTGTTCATGATGAGGATGCATCTTCTAGTAGAAATGTGGTACATATGAGCAAGATTTGTTAGCAATGGGCCAAATTGGATGATGCTTCTATTTGAAGTAAACAAGGCTTGGTGTGTTAACAATCACTGATATTCCAAGATCTCTACTCCAGAAGTGCTATATTTCTTCAGAATTCTCTAATTCCCTGCTGGACATAAAGGGAATGAGCTAAAAGGCACCATATGGCTAGCAATTAGGATTCTAGAAGTCAGACAGGTGGAGACCACTGAGGACTCTAAAGATTAGTGCACAGAGATTTGTGTAATCTCTGTGATCTCAGCTCTGCATCCTTCACAACCCCTGCTTACTTGGGCTTTGATATTTGCATGACTTAGAGAAAGGAGACAGACAACTGGACAGAAGGTGCAATAAAGGGGAGTAACTAAAGGGACGTTTTAGTTAGTGGAACAGTGCGCCATGCCCCTTAGAATGCATAGGTTTGCAAGAGCAATGTAGTTTATTGATACGTTGAGTTTTCTGAAGATGAATCCCACTCTTAGGACTAACTCTGGCCAGCATAAGGAGATAAAATGTTGTAAGCCAGATAAAAAGCACCAAGCAGCAGCCTCACATACAGCTATATTACTAAAATAAATCTTCCTGGTAGCTGGTCTGGAACTCACTGTTTCTGTATTGAATTTTAGCCTATTTTTATAGTCAGGCATTCCACTTATTACACACTGTACAGACCTGATTATGAACACTAGCTACAGAAAGTGAATTATGCAAAAGAAAGATCTTGCATTGTTAATAAACATGCTTGTTAACAAATATGTAGCAGAGAAACAATATACTAGGAAATAGTTACTATCCCCCAAACAAATGCTGATTATTCCAAAAATAGTATTATTTATAAATAATCATATCTTTTGGAAAATTTTCATCAATGATATTCTGTAACTTCTAACAACAGAAAATTGGTTAACCCATGAAAAATTTTACCTTGCTCTACCACTAGAAGAAAATGATCAAAAGCCTCTTTTCCTCTACAATCTTTGTTCTAATTAGGCCCAAATCATAATCAAAAGGAGAAAAACTCAGAGAACATCTCAAAAGAGGAGAAAGACTTTTAGACTTTAGGATCCAGAGGAAGGGACAGAGTGTTATAGAACCTTGTTTTCTAGACCATTGCATTCTTAAACTCTCTGTAACTTCAATTATGTGAAAAAACAAACACCTATTATCAGAGCTGTTGAATAGATACTTAGTGTTCATGATGAGGATACCTCTTCCAGCAGAAATGTGGCACATATGGGCAAGATTTGTCAGCAAGGGCTAAATCGGATGATGTTTCTATTTGAAGGGAACAAGGCTTGGTGAGCGAACAATCACCAATATTCTAAGATCTCTGCTCTTTAGTTTCCTACTGCAATTAATTTGTACAATCTATAGACTTCAAGCAGAGCAGATCACCCTTTGTACATACCCAAAGCACCTGGGAAAGGGGTCTCACCTAGTCAGCTGAAGTTCTTAGAAGTAAAGGTAGAGATTTCCCAAATAAAGAATTCTGTCTCAAAACTAAAACACAGAGCCTCTGCCTTTAAGATGACCTACAAAGTAAAGATAGACAAATTGTCTTACATAAAACTACAGGGCTTCTGCATGGTGAAACAGTTGCTGGTGAAGAGATGATCTATAGAACGGGGGAGAGATGGTATGTCAAACATTGGGTAAGGCTCAATACTTAGATCCAACCACTCAGTTAGAAGATACGTCAGAAGTCAGTAAAGCATGTGAAAAGAGCTGTCTATACTTATGTCTATATCTCAAAAGAAGATATGCAAATTCCTTACAGGTACAGTTTAAAACCTTCAATATCTCTAATAATCAAGGAAGTACAAATCAAAACCATAAGGAGATAGCATCTCATACATATGAGAATAGCTAGATTCACGAAGATGAAAGAGAAAGCAGTGGGTGAGGATAGGGAGTGTACTGTCTGGTTTTATGTCATCTTGACAGAAGCTAAGGTCATCAAAGAAGAGTTAACCTGAGAAAATGCGTCCTGAAGACTGAACAGAAGGCAAGCCTACAGAGCATTTTCCTTTTTTTTTTTTTAATTTTTTTTTATTTTATTAGATATTTTCTTTATTTACATGTCATACGATATCTCCTTTCCCAGTTTCCTCTCCAAAAACAAAAAACAAAAAACAGCAACAAGAACAAACCTCTGTCCCCTCCCTCATCCCCCTACTCACCACCCCATCTTCTCCTGCTTACTGGCCCTGGCATTCCCCAACACTGGGGCACAGAACCTTCACAGGACCAAGGGCCTCTCCTCCCATTGATGACCGACTTGGCCATACTCTACTATACATATGCTGCTGGAGGAATTAGTCCCACCATGTGTACTTTTTGGTTGGTGATTTAGTCCCTGGGAGCTCTGAGGGTACTAGTTAGTTCATATTGTTGTTTGTCCTAAGGGGCTGCAAACCCTCCAGCTCTTTGGGTCCTTTCTCTAGCTTCTTCACTGGGGATCCTGGTGGGGTTTTTTGGTGTTTTTTTGGGGGGGGTTGTTTTTTTTGTTTGTTTGTTTGTTTGTTTGATTTTTATTTTGAGACAGGGTTTCTCTGTATAGCCCTGGCTGTCCTGGAACTCACTCTGTAGACCAGGCTGGCCTCGAACTCAGAAATCTGCCTGCCTCTGCCTCCCAAGTGCTAGAATTAAATGTGTGTGCCACCATGCCCAGCTGAGCATTTTCTTAATTAGGGATTAATATAGAAGGTGCCAGTTCATTGTGAGCAGTGCCATCTCTGTGATGATGATCCTGGGTTCTGTATGAAAATAAGCTAAGCAAGCCATGAGGATCAAGCCCATAAGCAGCATCCTCCATGGCCTCTGCATCAGCTCCTGCCTCCTGCTGCCCTGCTTGAGTTCCTATCCTAATTTCTTTACTAATGAACAGTGATGATAAAATGTAAGCCAAACCCCCTTCTTCTCCATGTTGCATTTGGTCATGGTGTGTCATCCTAGGAATAGTAACCCAGACTAAGGACAGGGAGGAAGGAGAAGCTGGGTACGCTGTTGGTGAAATGGACAGATACTATGGAGACCAGCTTAAAGAGTCTTCAGCAATTAAAAACAGAAACAAAAATGAAACACACACACACACACACAGAAAAAAAACCAAAAAACAAACAAACAAAAAAAAAAACAGGGGCTGGAGAAACGGGATAGAAGCACTGACAGCTCTTCCAGAGGTCCTGAGTTCAATTCCCAGCAACCACATGGCGATTCACAACCATCTGTAATGGGATCAAATATCCTCTTCTGGTGTGTCTGAAGAGAGTGACAGAGTAGTCACATACATGAGATAAATAAATAAGACTTTACAAAAACTAACAAACAAACAAACAAACAAACAAAAACCCTACTATATAAAGCAGCTACCAATACCAAATCAAATTAACCATAATCCAGTGAATGGATTCTTTTTAAAAGTAGTATAGCACACTATATATTTCATTTTAAAAAGTAAAAATTACTTTATATGAGACAACTAATATAAATATAAAAGACTTGTATTGGATGAAACAAAGGCAGCACAACAGATAAATGCACTACACAATATCATTTATATGTAAAACTTTAAAATGCCAGTCTTATGAGCAGTAACTGCAGCATCAGTTACCAGAATTTAGACTGTGGGTGCTATGAGACATGTTATGCAAGTGTTACAAAATTGTTTTAGATAATAGGAATAAGGAACTAGGTTTTTTGTACTACTTGATGGCTACACCTTATAACAATGAACAATATTGTATATTTCAAAATTTCCAGATGGGTAGATTTTGAGTTTTCTCACTCCAAATAAATAGTATGTGTCTACGATGTTGGTTAGATTGACTTAGTCATTGTTTTCAATGTAAGAATGTTTATGGACATCATCTTGTGTAACACATATTTATATAAATTTTACTTTTAATTTTCTAAAAATTAATAATAAAAAAGAAGGAAGAGAATCTTTCTTGAGTCTTTGCTTCCAAACTTGTAGCCTGACAGTGAGTCTCAAATTGTATAGGATAATTCCTTATACTTTCTCAGTGTATGCATGCATATATATATGTGTGTGTGTGTGTGTGTGTGTGTGTGTGTGTGTGTGTGTGTGTTGTATATGTACGACCCATACATGTATATTTGTATATGTATAGGATATGTTCCTATGCATATGAATTTTGTATATGTACAAAACTATGTATATAGACACACACATGCACACACACACACACACACACACACACACATGCACACGTGCGAGCACACAATCTCCTATTGCTCCCTTGTGCTTCTATCCCTGTAGAGAGAAGTGATTAATACCAACCACAAACATGGTGGGGAAATACATCACATAGGCTGAGTCCAGTGGGATTCTGATATCATAATCGTAAACTAAAAAACAAGTAAAATTAAACAACAGGATGTTTAGATATAGACACATATGTAAAAAATCACTATGAGAAGGATAGATCAAACCCCGGGTGCATAACTTCATGTAGCCTCCGTGTGTAGCATCAGGCATGGCATTCAAACCGGCTTTTTTTTTTTTTTTTTGTGGTTTTTGGTAATGTACTACTTCTTAGGCAGGTTTATGAGTATTCATTTTATTATTACACTATATATATTATATATGTACGTTAAATGCGGCCTTTTATGAACCAAATATTTTAAGATTAAAACTTCTTTTTAATAACAAATCTTATAAGCACCTATAAAAGAACACTGTGCCGCCCTCATCCTGTTGGCTTAGTGACTGGTTTTAACATAAAATATTTCTTCCTGGAAGCCTCTTTCTGTTCCTTTTTCTTGGTAACACTCTGGCCTCTTTTATCCTTGTCCCCCTTGTACTTTTCACAGCTTCTAATCCATTAACCACTCTGACATATGGATTTAAATGCCCTTCTTATTACACTCGGTTGGATCCAAGTTCTCAAGGTCTGATTTTCACAACCCTCTCTCTCATAATAGGTAGCTTTTCTTATAACTTTCATTTTCCGCCCCCTTGTCTGGCTCTCCTGCCATCCATTTCCTCTCATCTTGCCCTACCTGAAGGACATCCTGGAGAGGGCTACGGCCCCAGTCTCCTTAGGCTTTGACAACATCTCTCGGCCATGTCCTTCTTTTGCTTAAGTAATTCATTTCAGCTCAAGGTTCACACTTGAACCCCTAAATTTCTTTCCTTCAATTTTCTCTTTGACCTTTTTAATCAGGTTTTTTACCCACTTCAGTCCACTGAAACATGAAGCCACCAATTACCTCTTCCTTGGAGCTAAGACTCCTGGTCTATGGGCCAGCCTTGCCTTGTTCTCTCTCTCTCTCTCTCTCTCTCTCTCTCTCTCTCTCTCTCTCTCTCTCTCTCTCTCTCCCTTTCTCTCTTCTCTCTCTGTCTCTGTCTGTCTCTGACTTTCTCTGTCTCTGTATCTCTCTATCTCTCTCTCTTTCTGTTCAATTGATGACCCCCACTTTGGACAACAGTGCCAAAGAGGAGGCATACAGAAGGCTACCCGAAGTATTTTGCGTGTGACAATGTAGCTCCCAGCTAAGAGAGAAGCCTTGAGATGAGAATAAGTTTTTTATTTAAAAGCTGAATAAAGAATTGATCGAGCAGACTGGAGTACCTTGAGGAAAGAAAGAACAGCCAATGATTAGAAAGTGCAGAGTTTCTTTCAAATAATTTTTTCAGCAATTTAACAAATAGTAGTTTTAAATAGAAATTTTGAAGGCATTTGAATTGAGTCCAAACTTCAGGATAATAACCTGTCCTCTCACCTCTAATATGTTTCTGAACAGCATATTTGAGTTTTAGTTTTAGAATTATATATGCAAGCCGCATATTTAAAGTTCTTTGTTTGACTGGTTTTTATTTTGATTTATAGAGAGCTAAAAATAATCACTAAAATCATTTTTAAATATAAGGCTTCCCTGGTGCTTCTTATTTGCTTGTTATCAAATATTCAGGCTAGATAATTTGTTTGTTGGAAGTTGCCCTTGTTGGTAACCTGCACTTGGCAAATGCTCCCATTTGTGGAGTTCTCCTGTGTCTGTGCCTTTCACTTCAGTAGTGCGTAGGACAGTGAAGCCCCCTTAAAGGAAACACTTTCCTTTTGTTCAAGAGAATGAAGTATCCATCCTGAATGAAGGTCAAACATTCCAGTTGGGCAGGCTAAGAGACTACTCCTCCGGGAAGGCATACATATGCGTCAGGGAGGTGTGTCCACCATACACCATGCTAAAAGCATAGGGGGAGTGCCTATCTCTTTAATGAAATAATGTACATTCCCTTCAAGAATTCTTGCCGTTGGTGCTCCTTGTGTCAGACCCACCATGGAGGCCTCTGTGTCTGGCACCGTCCTTAGCCCTGACTCAGCAAAGTACTCATCTTCTCTCTTGGATGCTTCCCACAGTCTAAGGATTCTTTCTCTGATATGTTGAGCTCTCTCACTCTTTCCATAAGCCCACCTCATTTCCCTCCTCCTGACAAGATTTACGGTTTACCAGTCCTGAGATTCTTCTTGTCACACCTGAGCTTTAGCAAAACAACCTAGACCAAAATATTAGTGTTCTCACCTCCATAATCTAGAAGGTTTGTTTTCAATCTGAAAAACTAGTAATGAATAAGTCATTGCATACAAACTCCACATAAATGAAATGTTCCATGATGAAGCTTTAAGCAGAGCCTTCTGCCTTATTTGGGAATGTACTTCCAGTCTAGGTCATACTGTTTGAAAATATTAGTAAGACCATTAGGAACATCTCAAAGACTTTTGAGAAATAATTTTTACAATGTTGAATGTGGATAAAAATAGACACTTTCTAAATCCATTGTGAAAAGATGAATGTATAGGACTGGGTAACTGGAAAAATGTATCTGTGTTGGTAATGCTTAATTATAAAGGTCTTTCCATAACTCTGCCACCCCTTTGACTTACTGAGAAAGTGGCGAGAAGTAATCATATGTCTCAGAAGAAATGCTGTCCTGGAAACTGATAAGCATCTACATTTCAGAAGTGGGAAAGGGAAATGAAAATATAGAATCAGCCAACCTGGGAATTAAATGGTAAGATAATCAGGCTGTCATTGGTTTAGTCATTCATAGATAAAAGCATTTATACTGGAGATCTAAATGATTTACTCACAGAAAAAAATAGAGATAAGAAAAATAGTTTGTGATTTTTTTTATCATTTTTCAACTATAAGATACACAAATGCTCATATCTAACGTTATGAAAAGAAAAATAAAAGGAACTTGCTATTTTCTCACATACACTAATAGTTGTCATCGTTCTGGTAGAAGAAGGAGAGAGCTGGGCCAGACTGTGAAGACATTCTGCGCACCAACACGTGTAAATAAATAGTTTGTAGCCCAAGTTCTCCTTTTCATTAAATAAGATTCAAAAGTAGAATTTGCGGGATCTACTTTGTAATTTCAGTATACACATATGCCTTATTCATTGAACAGCACTTTGAATGTATCATGGTAAGTCATTTTCGATTTTTATTTATGATGAAGAAGGCTGGAGGGTCTGGGGTTTGGATGTGAAGACACGGGTGAGTCTTCACCTTCCCTAGCCCTGCCTAGTTCACAAGCAAGAGAACATTTGTCCATAAGGAAGGGGCTTCAGGAGATCTCAGAAAACATTCTGAATGTTTCGAGGGGGTGACAGAGACTAGAGGAGAATAGCTGTCTTGATGGGAAAAGGCAGGTAGGAGGGGGGTGGATTCCAGTGCAGAAAGATGCAACTACTAATTTACCAGACCAGCACAATCCCTAACAACATTCTATAAACAATTATCCTTCTACCCACAGGTTAAGTGTTGTCTTTGAATTCTATCAAGGAAACTTCTCTCTGCAACAAGTAAATGGAGACCATTACAGAAAGCCACAACCAATCCAATGTAAGTAAAGTTGTGGAACCCAGTTCCAATGTGTACATCTGAAAAATATTCCCCTAGGACCCCAGACTCGGGAACATTGTGGAAGAGGGGACAGGAAGAGTCAAGGAGTTTGCTGTGAGAATGCACTTCCTGTTAACATCAGAAGACATACCCACAAAGTGTCACCAACATGATGGCCCAAGGAGGACAGAAACTAGCAGACCAAAGTGCACAGGGAAAAGCCCATGAGGCCTCAACTCACACAAAGAACTATAGGCAACTGAGTAAGCATGGGGTGGAAGGTACTCTTCTCTGAGGAAGAGAACACCAACTGGTTGTCTGGTGCCAAATGGTCATGACAACATATATACAAGTAAAATTATATGGGCTCAACAGGTTATATTTAGTGACATATTTATATAGAAATAAATATATAAATACAGTAACAATTAGGGGCAAAAAGAGGTCATCAATTTAAAGGAGAATTGGGAGAAGTATATAAAAGTATTTGGAGTGAGAAAGGGGAAGGGGAAATGTTGTATTTGAATTATAATTTCAAATAACACAACAGCAAAAACTCAACTAAACACATATGCACATGCATGCACACACACAATAATATGAATGACAAGTCTGCAAACCAGTGCAGTGGTGCATGCCCGTAAGCCAACACTTAGGAGACGGAGGCCTGAAGGCCAGGAGTTCAAAATCATCTCTGGTTATATATTGATTCTGAGGCCAGCTTGTACTTCAGGAGCTGCTCTCAGAAAACAAATTAACCAACCAAACAAAACAATAAGCTCATATTATCTATACCTTTTAATGTTTACTCTTCCTTCAAATAAGCTAGATTTTAAGGGCCCTGGTTGGTTTCATGTCTAGGTTGACAGCTGTCAGGCCCTTTCCTATCCTGGCTGCCCTGCACCTACAGTTGTCACTGAAGTTGCTCCCATTTTGAAGAGTGACGAGATACACTTCAGAACATTTCCCCTGCTTTGAACACCCAACAGAAGCTTTAGGAACCACAGTCCAGCTTCCAGGAACCCTGTAACCACAGCTGCTGCAGAAACCATGGCTGCAGCTGCAGAGGCCTTTCCAGTAGCGAGGACAATACCAAGCATTTGCCTTGCCTTTGGAAGACTGGACCCCGGTTAGGGTAAGTACTAGTGACCTTTAGAGAACTGTGCTCAGTTTGCAACTGAGGAGAGAGAGCATCTCCTCGGAGACTCAGCAGGAAGCCTGTGATTGAAGCTGATGAGGTTGTGGTTGGTAGAACTAGAAACGGGGCGCATTTGAGAACTGCAATGGCGGAATTACACTCAGCGAACATCCTCACACATTCCTCTTCAGGACACACAAACAGACTGTCTTCCAGGGAGCCAGGAAGGCTCCTCCTCCATGTACTATCCTCTGGCGTTGCACCATTTAGGGCACACACCCAAAAATGCTCTTTCCGGATGTTGTCTCTGTCTTATTTGTGATCTTTTTCATGGATAAAGCAGGCTGCCTTGGTTATGAAAAGAAAACCAAACCCCAGAGCTTCTAGCAAGATTGTGGTGAAAGAAAGGGGGAACCTTAGAGGGCTAAGAAGAAAAACAAGAAAGAGTCACATGGGCTAGACATTGTCCGAGTGTGTATGTCCTTGTGTGTATGTGTGTGTGCAGGTGCATGCAGGCTGGCCAGGACACTCGTGTGAATCTCAAGGACTGAACATGACTCTCTCTTCCAACCCTCCTCCTCTCTCACTCCTCATATTAGCCTCCACTCCCTACGAGGCTAAAGCACCCAAATAGAAAGCATGTAGCCACATATAGGAAACAGAGAAGCCAAAATGTATAAAAGCCTTCACCCTAAAAATGCTCGGGCACCCTAGCTTCAAGATATTAATTCACTAAAAGCATACTGGACAGTATAATAAATTACTTCTTGATAAAATTAGTCTTTGGGTCCTATTTTTTGTATTAAATTGTAAATAATGTATTTTTAAAGATAATCTTTATATTTAAATGAAAAGAATAGCCTATACTTTGGGGTTGTGTCTAGCTTGAGCTTGTTCAGGTTCTGTGCAGGCTTTCACAGTCTCAGTGAGCTCTTGTGTGCATCTGCCCTGGGGGAACCATCAACACTGATGTCATGTCCTTGATGTCATCCACCACCTCTGGCTCTTACAATCTCTCTAGACCCTCTTCTACGTAGAGCTTTAGAGAAGCAAACGTGACGTATGCATCACATTCGGGGCTAAGCACTGTGAAGTCACCAGTGCTGTATCTCTATGCCTAATTGGCATCTACTGCAACAATCAGGTTCTCTGATGAGAGCTGAGTGGGTCACTGATCTGCTGGTACAGCGATTTGTCACTGGGAGTCATTTTACTGCTATGTCCATTTAGCAGAATAAATAGTGAGTTTACAGAGTCAGAAAAAACTTAGGATTTGTAATAGTTACTTTTCTTATTGCTATTACAAAACACTGACCAAAGTACCATAGGCAAGCTACTTATTTTGAATTTATTTTTGGCTCATAACTTAAGGGGTATCATCCAGAGGCAGGATTCCATCTGTGGCAGCAGGGACTTGTTGTATCATGGTGGACCTAAAAACAAAGCATTCTAGCCAGATGTGAAGCAATATCATAACTCGTAAAGTCCTGGCTCTAAAATCCTAGGCCTCATGACCAAAAGGTTCCACAACCATTGAAAACGCACCACTGGCTGGAACCAAGTGTTCAACACATGAGGCTGTGCAGGATACTTTATATTTAAACCATTCCAGGATTTTCTGATTTCCAATCAGAAAGCAGAGGTTTCTAGAAAAAGTTCTGCCCCTAACCAGGAATACTCAAGCACATGTGTGCATACACACACACACACACACACACACACACACACACCAGATTACTTGCCAGGTACAGTGTTTGTTTAGCACAGGTTTGGTTGGGTTTATTTTTTATAGCTGCTGCTCTTATGCTGAACACTTTCCAACAATTCTTTGCTTGTATAATCTCTAGCTAGCCACCTAACATCTAGCATATGACAACTTGCCACACAACACTTTTATTCATAATAACTTGAGTTGCACCTTAATAGGAGGCAAGTAGGGGCTTTTAACGAATCGATATAAAAAAGTAATCATACCAGAAACATGAGGGGTTATCTTCTCTATTTTAAAAACTTCTTCAAGCTAGCTCAGGATCCTTATTCAGATCTATGTGATGCATGCAACTCAACAGGAAAAGCTTGCTCTTCTGCTGCAAATGTCCTGCATTCCTTTTGGTAGAGAAATAGCTATCCACTATTTTTTTCCTTCCTGTATTATTTCCAGGAAACTTGTGCTAAAACTAGAGTTCATTGTTTGCTCAGGTATAAGTATATAAATCTCCTACCTATCAAATTTTAGTTCTTTACTTTTATCTCTTCCAGTCCTACTCTGTATGTGGCTTTGGTGATAACCTGATTTATGAAGTTGATTTTTTTTTTTATGAAAGATATCAGACTAGTAGGTAAAGTGCCCAAGCTTGTGAGGAAACATCGTGGTAACTATGAAAGTGATAAGACTGTGTTGGAATTTTCAATCTAACATTTGGTGATAAATCTCTATAAATAAGTCTTTTAAGGCAAGACATATATTTGTTAAGCCTCTACAATATGTTCAAGTCTAGAAACACATTTTCTTGCATTTGACCTTAAAATCAAAATTATAACCTTTTTATGAAAAGCATAATTCTTCCAAGCTGGGGAGATAGTTCTTTGAGTCAAGTGATATGCAAATGTGAGGGCCCGAGTGGAGATCCCCTGGTCCCCTGGAGGGCAGGATTTAGATAGTACCAAGTGTCTGTAATCCCAGCACTCCTACTATGACCGAAGAGGAGAAAACAAGATAACCCTTGGAAGCCTTCATGCCATTTTGTCTGGTGGACACAGCAGCCAGCAAGACACCCTGCCTCAAACAAGGACAGACAACAACCACAGAGGATGTGCTCTTACAAATGAGTGAGTCATGGTGCACTCACGTACATAAACACACAGGGGAGGGGCGAAGAACTGGAATTCTTCTGACTGGATGTAAAGCATTGTTTTCTGGAAAGGCATGTATGTATGAATATACACACATGTACCATAGCATTCATGGTTACTGTCCTGCAAGCATCACTGTAAAGGGAGACAAATATCAAATGTTTATTCATAGCAGTTCTAGTGGGTAAGTATATGGGCACTAAGAATAAAATAGTAAATGCAAAAATAGTTGCTGCCTGCTGCCTTTTTGCAGCTTTCCAGAGAAAATCGTATCAATTTAAATCAAGTAATTTTGAACCCTGTCATTTTGCTACAGAGAAGAAAATTTGAGAAAACTGAGCACACTGCTCTCAGGAAGTTATGGATCTGTGTCCATAAATAAAATAAGTAGAGACTTGCCAAAGAAAAATAGGCCACTCCCGAACTCAACACAAGGGGAGTCTTCCAATCCACCTCCTTCAAATAGAAAGAATAATGCTGCCAAAGCGTCTAAAAACATTCCCTGCTGCAGTTCCACCTACCGAATCCAATTAGCAATTTTATCACCTCATTTTATTAACACCTATTAATCTTGAAAAACATATTAGTGGCATTCTATTGATTGCTCTCTGGTCTTTATTTATAAATGAGAAGGCTTCTTGTTGCTGTTCATTAATGTGAAAGGAAAAGAGATTCAAGGCAAGACACTCAGCATAGAAAACTAATAAAACTCCACCTAAATAAGCAATTCCAGAAGAACAGATGCACCCAGAGTGCACCCATCAATGCAGTTGATGCTAATTGTAATGTACCTTCATCAAAATTGTGCTTTGTCTTAAAGTTGGTTTCTGATTTATTTCATTTTTCCAATAAGGAATTCTGAAAACTAAGAGCTTACGGCATTCTGTTCCTGCTCATGGGACCGACTGACTATCATTCTGTTCTTGTATGCAGATATCAAGTTTAATATTCCTGTTGATTCAGAAGACTCTATTTACTGAGTCACCCATCCACCCCACAGCCCAGGAGCCCAGACTTCCTGTAATAGCCCAAAGTACCAGTGAGTCAAGATCAACAGGTCTTGACCCGAATGATATTTACAGAAAACACCACAAGCACTTTTCCCCAGAGACGATACCCTTTGACACAGCCAGTAAGAAATACGTGTGGTGTATTGTAAAGTGCTTTTATGACTTGTTCAATAAACAGTACACTTTCAAAATGGGAGCAAAATTAAATTTCAATTTTTTTATTTGATTATGAATCTCCAGTGAATGGTTCAATGGTTGTTTCTTGCACATCAAGTTCTAGCTAGTCCTTGGGAGCCAAATCTATCCCGTGATGTTCTAAAGAAACTAGAAAGGTCCAGCTCTGCTTGCTTCTATAGAAAATCCTGCTGTATCTTTCTACTACCCAGGTTCCTATTAGACTATCCCATAGCACAAGGTCTTTGTATTTCTTCTCGATCTTTCTCTTTGTGCTTGCGCAATGACCGCTCAACCCAGTTGTTTCTCCCTCTCCTTTGTTTCCTTCCCTCCTTCTCTCTCCTTGTTTTCTCTATTTATGACTGGTTCATATCTGCCTTTATAAAAGTGTTTTCCTGGATAATTCACACCCTTTGGGGAAGGGAAGAAAACTTAACAAAATGCCAAGTTCTTTACTAAGACATTTACAGAAGAAAATAGAATAATTTCCTATAGCTGTCCTTCCCAGCATGGTATAGAAATGTATTTGGTTGTTTAATTTTCTTTTCCTTCTCATTGACAGAATTATATATTACTGAAAATTGAGAAGTTGGACTATTGTTATTATTTCTTTTGATTGGTTTAAATTTTCAGTCAGATAGGAAACTTAAAGAAGAAGAAAAAAATCTTGCAAAGTTTAGACGTAGTTCGGAAAGGCAGCAGAGGGATTTGCGGAGAACAGATCTGATGAGAAAGAAAAATGTTTTAGTATTTTCAACAGACCAGAGGAGAATCAGTGAAAAACAGGAAGTCTCAGAAGGAAACAGCAACAAAGCAAAAAAGGGGTTTATAAAGGATACATTTGGAGAGTTGGGTTGGGATGGATCTGGGTGATTTTTTTTTTTTTTTTAAATCTGAGGCTATAATGAAAAGACCAGACTGATGCCTCTCTGGGAATCCAACTTTTTCCATCCCAACAAACTAGATTTTTTTTCCTGGATAACTTCTTTAAAAAGGCATCGAGACACCGAATTAATAGTATAAAGTTGATGCCATCACAGGTCCAGAGCAAACATTGCCTGTGACTACACAGAGAGTACAGGCAAACTGCTGTAATTCGTGAACAGATCATAGCTATCTCCTCACAGTTTAGATCTGCAGCAATGGTTATGCCATGAACCACACAGCCATGACCGTTAACAGTCACAGTGCACATGATCAGGCAGCATGGTGTGGCAATACCATGAACATTGGTGACCTTTAACTTCTCTACCAGCCACAAAGGAGACACAGTGTAAAGAAGCTTGAAAAGTTTCCTTTTCCTTTGTTCATCAACTTTAACTTTGAAGTAATATACTCATATCTAATACCTCACTGAACCATTATAAATATCAACTAAAGTAAAACAAGTATAAATGTATTGTTTTTCAAACTTCACCTTGAGATAGATAAAACAAAAAACATACAAACAAAAAACCAGCACGTAGATGAAGAACTCAAGCCAAAGAATGACAGCTAAAAGAAGGATCCATCCTTTCTAGGGATGAACCCCTCAATAGGCTCACAAATCGCTAATGCCAAGTGCCCAGCCCTTAAGACACACATAGAGCACTAAATAAATGTGTGTGTGTTTGTGTGTAAACAATAATAATTAAGGAGGAGGAAGAGGTCATGGAGTTGTGGAGTGTTGAGAGAAGAGAACATGAAGACAGAGATATAAATACATTACCATGTATAAAGTTCTCAAAAAATAAATTTTTAGAACATCAAATTGAGATGATTTATGCAAAAACCCTTTTGTTTATTTTTTGTCAAAGCAAAGCATTTGTAAATAATTTCATGTTCAATAATTTGGATACTGTGGTATGATGTTAAAATTAAGAGGCAAGTTCTAAATTCCCTTTACATGTCTTTCAATGGTGATGATAATAACAATTTTAGTAGCCCATGCAATAATAAAGGATGTGGTATCCATTGTACAATCAGGTCATATCCATGCACACAGTGCATTGGGAGGAAAGCCAGCTGGCTTTCAAAACCATGACAGAGACAGAAAAATACTTTGTATTTTCACCAAGTTTGGTCATCAATGAGAAGACTATATATAAATTTGGTACTTACAAAGGTAAGCAACGTGGGCAAATAATTCACACCAATCCTATTCACAAGATCAATATTAAGAATCCAGAACATTGCCTGGCGGTGGTGGTGCACTCCTTTAATCCCAGCACTTGGGAGGCAGAGACAGGCGGATTTCTGAGTTCGAGGCCAGCCTGGTCTACAGAGTGAGTTCCAGGACAGCCAGGGCTATATAGAGAAACCCTGTCTCGAAAAACCAAAAAAAAAAAAAAAAAAAAAAAAAAAAAAAAAAAAAAGAATCCAGAACACATCGGGCAGATATTTATAAGTCCAGTTTGTATGAGGTAAAGGCAAGAGGATCAGGAATTCAAGACCAAACCGGGGTACATGATATATTCCATCTATTTATATATAAGATAAAAAAAAGGATGCAGGCTGTTAAAATAGTCACTAAATATCAAATCTCCCCTGCTGCATTTGGTAGGTCTAGAAACCCATCAATGGCTTTTAATAGATATGGAATCAGTTTATGACAGAACCTGGAATTCTGGTATGCCAAAGTCATTGTAGTTCTATGTGGTAGGTAGTTACTATGCTCAGACAAGTTGCTGGGTTCAGAGTTTAGGGAAAACAGCCTCAGGACAGATAGCGAGATACGGAAAGTCTACCTGTGACCTGCCACTCTGTTGATCAATGAGCTTTAAGATAGACAGTTTTCCTTTGCCATATGAATGTTTATCTTCACATCTGGCCTAGGAGACACATATCTTCATAGTAAGAAACTTTGTTCTGATACAACATTTCTTTCATAGAAACCCATGGAGGTAAATACTTCTATTTTCCTGGCTCTTACTCTACACACAACTAAGCCTGAAGGAACATATCGGCAAGTCCTTCCCATGTCCCTTAAGCTTACTATATACACCGTAACTCCCAGGCTTTTGAGCATGCTGTGTTGTGGGTGGCAGTGCTCTCGCCATGCCTAATCATGCTCCAGTATTTCAACACCATTTTTAAAGTGCCCTGTACCCACTGTTCAGACATGGGCTGGCATGCATGTCACTTCCATACAGTTATCCTTCACCATATTCAATTATTCTGTAGGGCTTACATGCTTATCTGGGATAGCCTTTCCTATTGAGTAAAATGGGCCACAGCACTAGCCTCATTTTGCAAGAGTTTATAATATTCACTGGAGTTCAACGGGCCATCAATAGCACTGAAGCCTACTTTTGGCTACAAGGAGTTTACCCCATCAAATTAAGTAAAACTGTACATCGTCAAATAGAAAGACGCTATCACTAACCATTGTAATATTTTGATTCAAGAAATGATGGTTTCAGCCCCATTCTCCATGGGTTACATTCATAAGCACAGCAGCTGACATTTTCCAAGAGCTTGGTATGTAGTGGGCAGTGTATGAATCATACAATGGCATAGTGGTGTGTGGATTTAATTACTCCCCACTTTACTGTTTCAGGCCTTGTGATAAGAACAGACAGATGGCAGGAAGTAAAGCCAGGACATAACCCAGCAGCAGAATTCTGAAACAGTATGAAGCCAAAGGAGTATTCTATTACCAAAGCCTTTGTTTTCCTCACAGCACTTATCTCAACAGTGAGTCTCATCACTGGCTCAAAAGCAGTTCTGGGTATTCTGCAATGGATAAGCATCGGAGGAAGGTTGGGGACCGGAGAATCAGGAAGTGTTAAGACATAGACTGTTAACACAGGGAATATGTCAGGCAGTCACTGGATCTCCTGAGGCTCCCCAGAAGACAGTCTTCTCGGCTGCTACCGAGCCATAAGCACAGCTGCAGTGTCCAATGATCGTTGTTCTGGATAATGACTGGGCCACACCATTGGGAAGTATTAAAATTGAAACCAAACACATTCGAGCTGTTGTGGGCTGGAGAGATGGCTCAGCAGTTAAGAACACTGACTTCTCTGTACAGTTAATTTGTTTGGAGTTATTTAAAATTTATATTGAGAAAAATGTATTTTCACTACTGCTGTAGACGAGCATCTACATAAGACTGTTAAATTAATTGTTGTTTTATATCAAACAACTTTTATAATACTTATTTTGTTATAATATTTTATAAATTTTAAGGAATATGATAAAAAAGATATTGTAGGTATTAAAGGGGGTTTCTGGGAGGAGTGGGGTACAAAAGGGAAACAAGAATGTAATTTAATTCTATTTACTTAAAATACGTTTTTAAATGTTTACAAATTCAGATAAATTGAAATCATATTGAAATCATGTAACTTTTCTCATCATAATGCAATAAAAGTTTAAAAAAAAAAAAAAAAAAAGAACACTGACTTCTCTTCCAGAAGTCCTGAGTTCAATTCCCAGCAACCACATGGTAGCTCACAACCATCTGTAATGAGATCTGATGCCCTTTTCTGTGTCTAAAGACAGCTACAGTGTACTTAGATATATATAAAATAAATATATAAATAATTCTTTCTTTAAAAAAGAGCTGTTGCATACAGAGCCATAATTTTTAATGTGATCTTACACTTCATAATCTTCTCATGATGATCAGAATATTAGACATGAATTGTTTGCATATGTTCACATCTTCACTTTGGGTCTTGGTAGTAAGGAATAAGGAGTAAAAGTGAGAGCTGTAAAGAGAGAGACTTTTGCCTCACCCTAATATGCAGAGGGTTAAAGAGACCATCTTTTCTCTTTCTGAAAAAAGTGAAGTGCTGCTGCCCTCATAAACTGGCTACAATCCCCGAGGTAGCACGGTTTCATCCGCACTATTTACACAGACCCAGGAAGCTATAGCGAAGGCCACTGCCAGCTCTCATGGGGACTTTTCTAGCCATAAAAGCCAAACACAACCATTGCTTACCATGCTCTTCTGTCCAGGGAACACATATATTTGGCACCTCCCATGAGCTGGCCAGTTTGCTACCAGCCCTAAGTGTTTCACACTTTATAATTATAGGCAAGTGCTAAAAGTCATTTATAAATCAATTTTTAAACCCAGTGTAAAAGTTTAGAGCCATGCTTAATATGTAATATGAAATGCCACTTAGTCAAATGAACACGGTGGTGTGTAATTTGGAGAGAGGAAGCATGCCTTTTAGAATCAAAAAAACCACTCAGTTTCAACCTTTGAAACAGGTTGTTGACTCTCCCTTCTTCTGTCATTTCCTACATTTATTTCTAAGTCACCTCTTCTCCCCTGCCCACAAACACACAATTCATCATAAACAGATCTGTAGAGCTGGGACAAACCCAGTTACTCACACCACTGCAACTCACACTTGTGAAGATCTCCTCTATGCTGATGAGTATGGCTCAGCATCTCTCATACTTGCCCTCCCAAAAAAAAACTCTTTCCTGGAGGAGGAAACACAATTACAACTTTTTCTTAATAATGCAGCAGAGAAAATGAGATCACCCAGCACATTACAGCTTCTATACAGCTGAGCCACATGCTTCCTCTTGAGCTGCCAGCTTAAAAACTCTTAAGGAGTGTCATGATTACAACTTTTCACTGGTGCTCCTGATGACAGTACTTTTGACCCAAGACAACTGAGACACGCAGATGTACTCCTCGTCTGCTCATTAGCCTAATGAGGATGGAGTCAGGCAAAGAGTTAATTTGACTAATTTAATCAGCATGTCCTTAGATGTGTCTACTGGGAGAACACCAAAGTGGCAGAGACAAACACAGAAACACGCGGGGGAAAGGATTTACTGAGCTGTGCTCATGATTAGGCCAAGTCACAGTTTGAGAACATTAGAACAACAAGACTAGAAAGACACTTAATGGTTGCTTAACCCAATCACGTCATTTTATAAGGTATAATGAGGTTAGGAAATAATAACTGTAAAATGCATTGTAAAATGAGTAATACAGGGGAAACATTTTATAAATTGCCAATTGTTATGGTGCATGTGTATATATATAAGATACTAGAGTCAGTCATTTTCCCAAAACAATGTAAAAAAGAATTTAAACACTAGGATACATCCCTATATGTTTTCATGGAACAATAAAAGTATTCTCCTCCTCCTCTTCCTCCTCCTCCTCCTCTTCCTCCTCCTCCTTCTCCTCCTCCTCTCCCTTCACCAGTAATACCTAATATTTTTGCTACATAGACACAAATTAAATTCTATATTTGTTAAAGATACAGTAAGAAATTATTATTTAAAACATTCCACCAAGATTTCATATTCTTGAAAACACTAGAAAAATGAAGCACTGGTAGATTTTATTTGATGACAAGTGTAAAATTTCTATTTGACCAAATTTAGGGGTTTTTCACTTAATAGTTGCTGTTTGTGATATGGTTTTGATGAATGGTTTTCAATGTCTTTAAAGTTCCAACATAAAACGAATACCATCAAGTATCTACTTCATATTGGCGGTGCTTCTGACAGCATGCCTTGATCTTACAATTAGAGATTAAGCCACAATTACTCACCAGATTCAGTAATTCTAAGAAAGTTGATTGAGGGTTTTTATGGACAATAGAATGTCATTTGCATTGATTATTTCATTATATTAATTTTCTCATCACTCTTGCATTTTTTTTCTTCTTTCATTTGAACACTATTAAGGATGTTTGTACCATAGACTCAAGCCTAAGGGGATAAAAAGAAAAATGAATAGGGTTTTTTCCCTTTATTACTATTAAAGAGAAAAGAAAGAAGGGAAGAGCTTGTGGGAATATTAAGCCTCATAGCCTATAAATTGATCCTGTTCCTTTTTATCCTTGGTGATAGTTTGTAGAATTAAAACAGCATGGGGAAATATATATTTTGAGGGTGAATCTTTCAAGAAATTGATCTTTTATAATGTCCTTTCTGCTTGAATGAGATTGCCCCTGTCCTAGTAGGCAGGACAGACAGTACATAATGTTCCCTTTCTTTAAGTTTTCTTTCAAATATGTTTTCTCATTCTTATTAAATTATGAGCAGAGATCTAGCTACATATAGTAAATCTAAAGTTTGTATTACTATAGGATAGACTGATGTCTAATTAATTACCTAATTAATTAATATGGTAAAAGGACAAGTGCTATAAAGGGGAAGCTCCACATTCTGTGACAGACGAGGGAATACTTCAGTTTGCATGTGGGTGAGTGTGGTCAGGCAGGGCTGCTCTGAGACGGCCAGAGCAGGTACAATGTTGGACTTGCTGGAGTGAGGAGTGATACTCGAAATGTCCTAAAGCAAGAAAGACTTTGTTGGGTTCAAGGGCTGTCAACCAAGATCCATGCAGTTAGAGTGAAGCAAAACCTGTACAAGAGAAGGCCAGAGTTCACGCAGGCGAGGGTTGAGGGTAAATAAGAAAGATGATAGGCAAGGCTGAAGGTTGCTCAGAGGCCATGTAGGAAAGGGTTGAAGGGGAATGAGGAAGCTGATATGGAGTCGTGATGACGTAGACAGCAGACACGATGTTACTTCCTCCCAAAAACACTTACAAAGTAACAAATGAAAACCAATTTTTTTAATTAAAATCATAAATCTCCCAAAGCAAACAGAGGTTCAGAGAAAACAGCGGCATTATTAGAACCTGGAAAGCAGGCAAGACTGGCAACTGATTTATCAAACATGAGAACAATTGCAGTAAAGCTGAGAAGTTACCAACTCACCAAGCTCTCTACACAAGTGGAGCAAAGTTCAGTCTCAATACAAAGGGACCAAATGAAAGTCCATTTAAGCAACAATTTGACAATATACACTAGAAAGGGGCTTGGTGTGGGAAAGTACTGTCGAGGAAATTGTTGGAAAGATTAAAAAAAAGGCAGACCATGAAAAGGCATGGCTCCTCCGGAGGTCTGATGTAAGCTTTAAGGGTCTAGGGGGTTACAAGAGCTTCAGAGAGGCCCACAGCTAACCACAACATCACAGTATGCGATTGTGAAGGAATCTCTATGAATACAAGTCCACAAAATTAACAACCACTACGGCCAGATAACAATAGTATGGGCTTGGCCTTCTGCATTTCAGATCTTATAAACTTGTCTTTCATTTGCAGATCTAAAAAGATATCTGGAATGTAATACGTTGGGTCCTCCACTAGTACCTGCAACAAAGTGGTGGGCACTTCCCATACTCCCACTGAAATTGAGAGACATATCAATGAAAACATGATCAGCAAATAATTATGGGCACCTAGTCCCTGAGCCTTCAGTTCCTGTGATAGAGAGCAAGCATAGGAAAGGAATGATGGCAGAGAGTAGATGAGGGATGGAATTGATTGGCTACCTGTCAGTCTTTCCAGAGGACATCACCCTATCTCACTCCCATTTTGTATAATCTGGCAATGGACAGGCAGAAAATGAAGTGAAGAATAGATTCTGTCTGGGCAAGAAAATTAGATTCAGTTGATAGCTAGGATACTATCCCTTAAAAGAAGAATGAAGAGAAAATTAGCATATCACATACTGGTACCCCAGACTTTTCTTCCCACTCAAGTCTCACAAGGAGGAGAGCCAGGTTTAATACTCCCTGGGTGGAAGAGCCCTCCTTAGAGAACATGGCTAGCTTATAGAAAAAATTAGAATCTAATACTGCAGGTTTCGCCAGAAAAATAAATAATAAAACAAAACTGATAGATTATTTTATGGAAAAGCCCATTGATATGCAAATAACTTTCAACAACTGTTTAGTGTCCCATGTTAAAAGAGAACCAAGGGTCATTAGTGCACACAGGAAAATCAGAGCCCATAGAGTAAAAAAATAATGGGGGAAAGCTACAAAACAAAATAAAACAAAACAAAAGACAAACAAAAAAACCAGAAATAATTAGGAAAGTGGGATAATATCTACCTTTCTCAGAAAGGATAGCTGATATTGAAATAAATGCCTCAGCAAGATGGCGACTTAAAGCCTCTCTCTGTGTGAGGTACTGAAGGAGAACTGGAATAAGAACATAGCAGGGCTGTCAAGACAGCTCAGTGGGTAAAGGTATGTCTTGCTAGCTTTTTGATCTGAGTTCTACATCTAAATTCCAAGAAAAGCTGGAGAGAAACTGGGCAGCGGTGGCACATGCCTTTAATCCCAACACTTGGGAAGCAGAGGCAGGTGGATTTCTGACTTTAAGGCCAGCCTGGTCTACAGAGTGAGTTCCAGGACAGCCAGGGCTACATAGAGAAACCCTGTCTTGAAAAAACTAAAAGCAAACAAACGAAAAGTTGGAGAGAACCAACACCACGAAGTTATTCTCTGACTTCCATTTGTATGCCTTCACATACAACACACATACACACACCCAGTAATTACTTTCTTAAGACTAAGAAAAAAGGGAGCCTGTTTTGAAGACAGAGACAGAGAGACTCAAGGATTCACAAGGGTAATGATCAGATACCTGAAAAGTACTGAGGAAAAGACAGACCATGTACTGCATAGAGGAAGCCAAAGAGGAAAACGTCTCCAACTCTGCGGCTCCGTGACTGGGGAGGGAGAAGCAGAAACCTCATCCAAAAGATAGGCCTAGAAAGCTTGTCAGAGAGAGTCTGGCAGTCCTACTCTGAAGACAATCATAGCCTCATAAACCTCAAATCCAGGTACAGGTTTTTGGAAACAGTGATTTCTCGGGCAGATAAGTTCGCAGCGGAAAGGAATCCCACTGTGGCATTCTTCTGTGGCTTCAGAGGCAGTGGCCCCCAACCATTTTGAGAGGGAAAGCATCATTTAAAATGTAGTTATCCTGGGGAGCCAGCAACATGGAACAAGCACAGATGTGAAATTAACTGGCCATCTCAGTGAAGTAAGAGAGCCTTGAAATGCAGTTGGGGGAGTTGAGGCACCAGATGCCGATGAACAAAAGGATGGATCCGTGGAGACAGCGAGGCAGTCGGGGAAATAAAGTTCCAGGCTCCAGTGATTGCAGTGGGACTCATCTACTGTGAATAGCAGTGGAATCTGATAGTCCTAAACATGAGATCAGAGGATGGATCAACCTCTCAAGCTACCTATTTCTCATGAGTTTCTGGCGAGCAAAAGAATGCTGAAGTTTACAGACTTCTTTAAAGCCACAGCTGCTCCAAAATTACTCAAGATATCTGGAATGTAATACCTTGGGTCCTCCACCTGTACCGGTAACAATGTGGTGGGCACTTCCCACACTCCCACTGAAATTGAGAGACATATCAATGAGAATATCAACCATGGGTGAAGGATATGATATGGAGAGTCTCTGTGGAGCAAGAGAGCTTGCCCAACTTGCAAACTACAAAGCTGATAGTGACTAGCAGAGGCTCCTGATACAAAAACGAGAGGGAGGAACAGCAGCAAAGCTGTGCTGGCAGACACTGAATAAATGCTCAATACAAAGTTAGTATCAGCAGAAACCGCCAGACAGAAGAACCAACTGAGCATCTCATCACCATGCATACAGTGGTAGTCACTGGTCTCCAAGGACCCAGAAACAAGCTATATAGCAGCATCTATTTCTATCTTTCCTTTTTGCCCCATGTGCTCATCGTTTTTTAATTTTTTTATTAGATATTTTCTTTATTTACATGTCATATGATTTCTCCTTTCCCAGTTTCCCCTCCAAAAACCAAACAAACAAACAAACAAAAACAACAAGAACAAACCCCGGTTGCCTCCCTCCTCCCCATGCTTGCCACCCCACCCTCTCCAACTTACTGGTCCTGGCATTTCCCTACACTGGGGCACAGAACCTTCACAGGGCCAAGGGCCTCTCCTCCCATTGATGATCGACTTTGCAATCCTCTACTATACACATGCTGCCAAAACAATCAGTCCCACCATGTATAGTCCTTGGTTGGTGGTTGAGTCCCTGGGAGCTCTGAGGGTGCTAGTTAGTTCATATTGTTGTTCATCCTAAAGGGCTGCAAACCTTTCAACTCCTTTGGTTCTTTCTCTAACTCCATCATTGGGAACCCTGTACTCAGTTCAATGGATGGCTGTGAGCCTCTACATATGTGTTAGTCAGGTACTGTCAGAACCTCTTAAAAAATAGCTATATTAGGCTGGCTTGTCTTTCCTTCAGTCTCTGCTCCATAGTTAGGCTCTGCAACTCCTTCTGTGGGTATTTCGTTCCCCCTCTTAAGAAGGAATGAATTGTCTACATTTTGGTCTTCCTTCTTCTTGAGTTTCTTGTGGTTTGTGGGTTGTTCTTCCTGTATTCCAAACTTCTGGGCTAATAACCACTTATGAGAGAGTGCATACCATGTGTGTTCTTTTGTGATTGGGTTACCTCACTCAGGATGATATTCTCCAGATCCATCCATTGTCCAAGGACCCAGAAACAAGCTATATAACAGCACCTATTTCTATCTTTCCTTTTTGCCCCATGTGCTCACCGGTTTTCAATTTTTTACTATGATTTTCCCAGCATTTTTACTTTATTATATTTCAAATGTCACTTTTTAATTTATCTCCAAAAATTCATATATTTTGTTTACAAATTATATTCATTCATGAAAGAATCTTTTCATTCTTAGGCATTCCTAAATGAAGAACTATAGACAACCAATAACTTTTTTTCTTATTAGATATTTTCTTTATTTACATTTCAAATGTTATCCCATTTCCTGGTTTCCCCTCCAAACCCCCGTATTTCCTCCCCCTCCCTCTACTCATCAACCCACCCACTCCTGATTCCTTGTCCTGGAATTTCCCTACACTGTGGCATCAAGCCCTCACAGGACCAAGTGCCCCTCCTCCCACTGATGACTGACAAGGCCATCCTCTGCTACATATGCAGCTGGAGCCATGGGTCCCTCAATGTGTACTCTTTGGTTGGAGTTTTAGTCCCTGTGAGCTCTGAGGGTACTGATTGGTTCATATTGTTGTTCCTCCTATGGGGCTTCAAACCTCTTCAGCTCCTTGGGTCCTTTCTCTAGCTCCTCCATTGGGGACCCTTTGCTCAGTCCAATGGTTAGCTGAGAGCATCCACCTCTGTATTTGTTAGGCACTGGCAGAGCCCCTTGGAGACAGCTATATGAGGCTCCTGTCAGCAAACACTTGTTGGCATCCACAATAGTGTCTGGGTTTAGTGACTATATATGGAATGAATCCCCAGGTGGGGCAGTCTCTGAATGGCCTTCCCTTCAGTGTCTGCTCCACACTTTGTCTCTGTATCTCCTCCCATGGATATTTTGTTCCCCCTTCTAAGGACTGAAGTATCCACAGTTTGGTCTTCCTTCTTGAGTTTCATGTGGTCTGTGAATTGTATCTTGGGCATTCCAAGCCTCTGCACTAATATCCACAGTGAGTGTATACCATGTGTGTTCTTTTGTGATTGGGTTACCTCACTCAGGATGTTTTCTAGTTCCATCCATTTGCCTAAGAATTTCATAAATTTATTGATTTTAGTGGCTGAGTATACTCCATTGTGTAGATATACCACATTTTTCTGTATCCATTCCTCTGTTGAGGGACATCTGGGTTCTTTCCAGCTTCTGGCTATTATAAATAAGGCTTCTATGAACATAGTAGAGCATGTGTCCTTATTACATGTTGGAGCATCTTCTGGGTATATGACCAGGAATGGTATTTCTGGGTCCTCAGGTAGTACTATGTCCAATTTTCTGAGGAATTGACAAACTGAGAGGAACATTCCTCCATTGCTGGTGGTATTGCAAGCTGGTACAACCACTCAGGAAACCACTTAACTCTTGATAAGAGAGACTCAGTCTTCTCGAGAGACAAGCCCTTTGATAGGTCATCCAATAGCACATGGCTGGTTGTAAGCACCAACCTAAGAGCAACACTGAATATGGCGGTGGAGGCACAGAAAGAGTTCAGGGGACAGAGGGTGAGGTGGAAATGCTTTAAAAAATAAAAGAGAAAGAAATAACATCAAAATTGGGGTCAGGGGAGTGAGATTCTTAGAAAGGAAAGCACTTGGCCCACAAAGCAAAGACTGATGACCCTTAATCCCTAGGACCCATGTGGTGAAAGGAAAGAACTCTAGCCTGTTGATGTCTGATCTCTGCATGCTCACACACATGCATACACACATGTGCACACACACACACACACACACACACACACACACACACATGTTATTGAAAACTACTTTTGAAATAACCAGTAAGGGAACAGCATCACTTCACATACAAAGGCAAACACATCAGAATAACCCCAGATCTTTTCTCAGCAACCCTAAATTCCAGGAAACCGAGGGCCTAGGAAGGAGCTTACTACTGTGGTTGTGTCAAATTGACATAATGTCAAACTGTCCTCTAAAAATCTATGTTTGTACAGTGGACAAGTAGTACTTCCACCTAATCAGAGAAGCCTTTCTCCACAGTGAATGACAGTGACGGCACACTTGTGTCTATTCAAAGTCCTAAAGATAAGTGATGTTTGAATGTTCTGTCCTAAATGGAACATTTAGACCCTCCCCGAAGGCTCAGGGAGTAAATTGGGAGAGGGAATAGAAAGGACATAGGAGCTTCATGTTAGCAAGGAGAGCTATGAGATGGCAGCTCTTAGCCATGAAACTTCTGCTGTAAACATCACCCACAGCAGCTGTGATTATCTGCACTGGACTTGCACTACAATGGCCCTGTCAATCACCAGTTGTGGATGAGAACGGTGCTCATGGGGCTTGGGATCTCTCCAAGAAACTATTGGCAGCTGCGGGAGAGGGGAATCCCTGTTTTCAGTGGTGACTTGCACATGCTCCGGTGGAGTAGTCCACACATGTGCCCAGATGGGAAGCACTGGTTAAGCTCAATGGGTAACAAAGCAAAGCATAAGATGTGAATGTGGGCAAGAAACTTGTAAGGAGGAGGTAGTGTTAATAGAGGAAAAGGGAACTAAGACAGGGTGGGTTGTGATCAATTAGAATGCATATATATGTATAAATATACATGTGTGTGTGTTTGACATTGTCAAGGAACAGATCTAATTAATTAAAAACAAAAATAAATGATAAATAGAAAAGATGAATGATTTTTATTTAAATTTTAAAATGTCATATAGTTGCATTATTTCTTCTTCCTCTTTCCTCCATGTAATGGCATCATCATCACCCCCTTGCTTTCTTTCAAATTCGGGTTCTTTTTTTCATTCTTTGTTGCTATATTGTCTTAAATACATAAATACAGAGTTACCTCTCTATGTCTGATTTAGAAGTGGATATTTTGAATAGATAAAGGAGACTATGCTCTCACTGATTCAGAAGACACATTAATGATAAGGGCAGGTTCTAGGTATATAGTGGCTGTAAGCACACAGAAAAACTATGGAAAATAAAGTCACTTTTATTGACTTCACAAGAAACAAGGTTGTGTAAAAATATTAGCTATGGACCAGTGTATGACTTAGCTCTGACAGAGTTCACAGAGCCTTAAAACTTCACATTCATCTAATAATCAGAATTGTAACAACGCTACAGAGAAGAAGGAAGAATGGTGTATGTGATGAAAGGAGATGCACAAAACTCCAGCTTGGTTTGCCATATGATAATAGATCAAGTCTGAAATGGAAAAATACTCAGTGCTGTGAACATTCAATATAGTTGTTAGGAGTGTATCTCAAACAAATGACAATGATTGAGGCTGCTTGTATCTGATTATTTTGGACTAAAGACAGTAAAAGTGGATTTCAAAAACCCTTGTAGAACAAGTTGGCTCTAACTGTGCACCTATGTAAAACTTTATTTTAAAAAGCTCAATTTGCAAGCATGGAAAACACTTTTGCATCACTAGAAAATCGCCAACGGCACACTTAATTAGTTGGTTTTCTATAGCAGCTTTGAAAGCAATGATATGGAGCTTTTGTGTTTCAAGATGGACAACGTTCCCCCAAAAATGGTGAATTGT
>NW_022196915.1:72556503-72561503 GCF_008632895.1 Mastomys coucha
GACAACGTTCCCCCAAAAATGGTGAATTGTTCAAAAAAAAAAAACAAATAGAAGAAAGAGATGTAGAATATTGTAGAATTGTTTGAAAAGTGTATAAATATGAAAAGCAAATAATATGTAGGAAAGAATGAAAATTTGCATAGGCAATATCAAGACTCAATTTCTTTGGTTACCTCCTGGAGGGAGGACAATGAGTAGTCTGTAAAGTGCTTCTGCTCTAGAGTCTATTTCTCTAGAAACAATTTAACCTTGGAAAATGAGGTGAAGTAACAGGTAGACAAGGTGGGAAGGGCAAGAAAGAGAAGGGTGAACATGAGAGACAGTAGAAACATTCTGACTAAGAATATCCCTGCCACCCCTGACTTTCAGTCCTTCTCTATTGGCTTTCTTTCTCTGTTCGGTTTTGGTTTGGGTTTTGTTTTGATACAAGTTTCCTAATACACCTCTGGAACAACTATATCTAAAGCAAGTTAGAGTCTTCCTCAGTCAATTCAATCAAGTCTCCTAGAGGGTTTTTTAACTCTCTCTCTCTCTCTCTCTCTCTCTCTTCTCTCTCTCTCTCTCTCTCTCTCTCTCTCTCTCTCTCTCTCTCTCTCTCTCTGTGCTACTCAGAGAGTTGACTCAGTGCTGCCCACTACAGTCCTGAGAGTCCTGTTGTTTTTGTCTACACAAGGGCATGGTTCTTTCCTTCAGTGCATCTCTGTCTGTATGACTGAGGAAGCTTGTTCTGGTTGGCTGACTGGTGACTGTGAGTTATCTGCCCATTGCAGAGAGGAAAAGAGAACTTTCTGGGGCTTCCATTTGTAGGCTTAGATTTTAAAAAAAAAAAAAAGTTCCTTTTAATAAGAGTTCTCAAATATTTCGTCCTTCCATCTAACCCATTGTGAAAAGATATGAGAGAAAATATGGTAAATAGGACAAGGGGAGGTGGACTTGTTTAGAAGTAGTTCTTTGGGGGCAATACCAGCAGTCAGTTCAGTAGTATCAGGACACCAAACATGAATCAGCAGCAGTGACATGATCTACCAGAAACTGCCAGTTCTCTGAGGAATCGGCAAGAGTCAGCAGGAGTGACCAGGACCACAAGGGAAGCCAAGAGAAGTTCTCTGTGGTGCCTCTGTCAAGGAAGCAAAGATCAGAGAGGTCAAAGACTCAACACCAATGAAGCACTGCAAAGCTAGCTATACGAGCACATTATCACTCTCCATCAACTTTTTCCAAATGTCGTGTGCCCTTCCATTGGTCTAGCCTCACCAAAATACCATGTGTGTCTGTCTTAGCAAAACACCTCATGAGTCCAAATCATATGACATATCCACAAATTTCCACTTCACCTTGGCATAAAAGTATGAATGAATGCTGTTCATGAAAGTTCTGCTTCATGACTTGGTGCACTTCAAGGCTCAACCTCCTAATACCATCAACTGGGGATAGAAGTTTGTCAAATGAATTTCAGCATGTCCTCCTTTACTTTCTATTGCTATGATGACACAATAACAAAAAGCAACTTGGAAAGGGGAATTTACTTGGCTTATTTGTTGTTACCACAGTCCATCATTGAGAGAAATCAGAATGAGAATTCAAGACAGGACACTGGAGGCAAGATCTCAAGTGAAGACTATGGAGGAATGGTATTTGTTGTCTTGCTCCCTACGGCATGCATGTTCAGTCTGGTCTCATATACAACCCAGGAGCACCAGTCAAGAGTGACCCCACCGACAGTGGGCTCATATACAACCCAGGAGCACCAGTCAAGAGTGGCCCCACCCACAGTGGGTTCATATACAACCCAGGAGCACCAGTCAAGAATGGCCCCACCCAAGTGGGCTGAGTCTTCACCTATAAATTTTCAGTCAAGAAAATGCTTACACAGACTTTCTCAAAAGCCAATGAGATGAAAGGATTTTCCCCATTGAGAGTTTCTCTTCCAAGATGATCCCGTTTTGTGTCATGTTGAAAAAAAAATAAACAACCAGCACAAGGCAAGGCATCAATACCTGACCCACTGCATGATTGCAACTATAATGCTCCTTAAGTTCATAGTCACCATGATTGGGTCATGTACTCATGCTATAAATACAAAGGAAGATGGAGAAATGAGAAACAGATTTTCAATCCCTAGGGAAGTGCTATGGTTTGAATGATAAATGTCCCCATAGGCTCACATATTTAAACACTTGGTTCCTGACTGGTGGTGCAGTTTGAGTTAGTTGTGGAATGTTTAGGGGATGGGAATTTTCTAGAGGAAGTGTGCCACTGGGGTTGATCTTTGAGAGTTCATAGCCTTATCTCACTTCTACTCTTCCTCAGCTCTGAGTTTACAATTAAAATTGTATCTCTAAGTTTCATGCTCTAACTGCCCATTGCTGGATCTCCACTGCCTTTGTGGACTCTTCCTCTGAAAGCATGAGTTTTTCTTCTATGAGTTGCCTTGGCTCTGGCATTTTATCACAGCAATAGAAAAATAGCTACAACAAAGGGAAAGAAGGTTCTGTTAGTGACTAAGCAGAGGGTGTGAGATGGCAGTCAACAGTATCAACCACACATTAGCAGCACACCAGACCATCTCCGATGTCCATCAAAGGAAAGAGTGATGCCCAATAGGTACAGACATACCCAACATGGCAGCAATGCTTCTTGAAGGTAGAATGATCCAGAAGGAAAGACTATAGCAAGTAGTATCACCAATGGATAAAGAGTTGCCACAAATATTTGTACTACAATCATCACAGAAAAGCAACAGTTACATTGGTCGGTGTGGTAGCCATTCATCAACAAGTAGCTATTAAACTAGCACAAATAAAGGTTTAAAATTCATATACTCATATTAGCCACATTTTAACTGTGCAAGTGTCACCTTTGTTTCATAGCTATCCTGTTAGACATCATAGATCAGGAACATTTGCTTCTTACAGAAAATTCATTGAATAGTGCTAAGCTAGAGAAAGGGACAAATTTCTTAAATGACAGATCCTCATATGCAGAAATATGATTAAATTAAAGCTGGTCTGAGGGCATCTCCAGGGATACCTGGGGCTATGGTACAAATCTTTGGCCAGATAGGAATGAAATGTCCTAGCTAATGATTTACAATGTTCTGTTTAAATCTTGAAATCCCCTCTGGAGGCATCTAATGCTGGCTGTTATATGTTGTTTAGTGAAAAATGTATAGAATGGTAGTTCACACCTGCTTTACCTGGTCATTCAGCCTGATGTAGCTGTCTGCTCAGTGAAATGAAAGAACTCCCAGGGGGCCTGCACCTCATATTTCTTGACAAAGAGATCTTATCACCATTTTTGCCCATCATGAACCTGGGCAGCTGTGCTCAGGTATACCAGGTACTGCTAATGCCTCTGTGTGCTTTTGTAATCCTGGTGCTGCTTGTCCTTAGCACGTCATGAATCGTTCATGAATGTACCTTGTTAAAGTTCTGTGAGTGTTCTCAATGATCTGACCTCAGGTAATTGCCACCCAACATGGTGGTCAATCAGATTTGATCATTAACAGACATGAAATAAACCTCAGACACTACTAGAAATAGTGAAGTTGAACTTGCCAAGGCTCTGGAGGTCCGCATTACTAGGGAAGAATAACACACACCATGCTTTGTATAAGGTTTGTTATTTTCATTCTTACATGACAGGAGAAAATTTTAAATATGTTGCTGTGTTTTGACATGGATATAAATCTTGAAGGTTATAGGTTTACAAAATCCTTAAAAACAACATCATTTTATTCCCTAAAGCTCAATATTCACTCTTGCAAAATGAAAGCTATGGCAGAATTTGCGTCACGGGACTCACTGAGGGCTAATTCTTATAATACAATTCAATGAGTAAATACAATGCTGATCATGCCTGTAGCAGAACCACCATGAATGCAAGCTCTCGTTACTGTTCCTTCCAAGGAAGGGTGTTTGTGAACTATAAATATTTATAACAAAGATGGGTAATGTATTACCTTAAATATCCTATTATCTACCTGAGATCTTTATTTCATTTACTAACAATGTCTCAATTACTTTCCAATTTTGTATATATTTTGTTTTACTTTAAATGATATTTTACATAAACACACACCCTATCTAAATAGACAGCTATATATTCCAACCCTCCACAGTAAATATTTTTATAAATTCATTGATGAACTTATTCTGTGTTCTTATTCTGCATGGAACAGAATTATGAGCATAATTGTTAGGCTACTAACTTAAATTCCTTCCCCTGATGGTTAATCATGGATCTGAATCATTGTAGTATAAATGGCTTCCCAGCAGTTCTCTGGTATAATCCTCTCCTTTTGCAGCGAGCTCTTACAGCTAGAAATGATAAAATGGAACTGAAATACAATTAGACCCAGGTACATTCAAAGCTGTAAGCCTATATACAAGGATAGTGTACATTTTTGAAGAGCATAATGGAACAACTGATTGAAGAGACAAAAGAAAGATTTAAGAGATTATTCAAACCAGTTTACGTAGAAGTTCTTCAAAGAGTCAAAAAGTTATGGAAAATTCTTCCTACCAATAGAGAACTTGGAGCACTAGTTAGAATACTATCCCTTTCGAGGCTCTTTAACTCACATGAAGCAGAAACTCATTCCTGAGAGTTCAAATGAAACGGTGGCTTATTAGATGCTAGTAGTAAAGAAAGAAAAGAATGTGTGGATATACCTCACATAAACCAGAAATAGAAAAACTCTTTTTTTTTCTCAAGTTCTCTAACCTCTGTCTTTCTTGGATTCTCTGCTCTGAATTCTTGTCTGCCTCACCTGGCTTCCTCTGTTTGCATTACCTAAGTGTGGCTCAACCAACCTGACTCTTAGCTCCGTGGTCCATCACTTTGTGCAAGGACATAGCCCTCCTTCTGTATGTTTTAGCCTTAGCTGAGAAGTTCACTGATACTGATCAACTTGGCTGCAGGCTTTGTGAGAGCATGATGTCTAGATTTGACCCTCTGGTTCTATAGAAGAATATGTGCAAGCATATCCTCTATACACA
>NW_022196915.1:72563075-72588543 GCF_008632895.1 Mastomys coucha
TCTCTCTCTCTCTCTCTCTCTCTCTCTCTCTTCTAAGAGCATAAGCCTCACCTCTCCATCAAAATCAGTTTTTCAGTAAAATATTTTACTCTTCAGTTCTTTGCCTACCTGGCTCCCTAAACATCAACACTTCAATTTTTTAGAAATATTTGACATTTTTCAGGTCAATTTAACACAATCTAGTAATATATTTTTTTATTTAGGAAAACTCATTTTAACACAGTGAAAACATGACAAGAAGCAGCATGCAGTCAAGTTCTGCTAAAGGGGCGAGCTGCCTCTCAGCAGACACTTGGGAAGGCCAGGAAGTCAAGCGAACAGGGAGAGGATTACTTAGTAGCAGGGAACTTTTACATCTTTGCCTTTTCCTGAAGAGGAAGAAGTGTCCTAGCAACTTTGCAAGATGCTACAGCTGATGTCTCCATTGTGATCTTGCAGAGGCAAAAAAATGGTCCTTCACTGAAGCCTGACAAATTCAGGGCTATTGCTAATATCAGCAAAGGCAAAATAGGAATAAATAAGCTCGTGATAGTTAAAAATACAAAGAAGGAAAATGTCTAAAAGTAATACAACACTCACATTGGGGAATGCAATGTGAAAGCTAAGATTTCCTCAAAAGAGAAAACATATATATGTTAAGGTAAATACGAAGATAGAAATCCATGGAGAGAATCAGTAACTCCTTCCTCCTAACTCTAATAGGATTGAACTGGGAATGGTGCATCCAGTTTGGAGTCCTGTGTTCCACGTGGGCATAACACAGAGCTGCAGTGAACATCACCAAGGGCATGCAAACAAAAAGGTTAATAGGGATAAACATTTGTAATTCCAAGACTCAATAAAAATCTGTAATTATTTCAAATGTACAAACACAATGAAGAAGAAGAATCACAAGCCTAGGAAAATACTTGTGAGTTGAAATAACAGAATCAAGTATGGCTTTATTTCAGAAATATAAGGAAACTTTTTACCACCCACAAAAGCTTATATGTATACAGTAGGTACAGAGAACATTCTTCCAGAACCTTCCTCTCTATGTGCAAGAAGAAAAGCAGTAAGAAGGATGGAAAGGTAATTTTAGAGAAAGCATTAGCCAGCCCACCAATGATCAAGGAGGCAGAGAAGTCAAACAGGCAAAGAACAGCTTAGTAGCTAGCAACTGTGCCTTGCTTGACTTATATACATACCAAAGCACTTAGTGACCTGAGACCTGCACAAAGATCCCACTCCAAAGGCTGATAGTCCCTCTGATTATAGCGCCCTACAGATCCTGGTAATCCCCCCTTTGTAGTGAAACACATTCTGGAGCACTTCTGGGAACTTGGCACAGTGTATCAATACAGCCTAGGCTGGTTTGGGGAGTATATGCAATAAGGCAAACTGTATCCTCTTATGCCTACCCATGATTGAGCATGCACATGATTAAAATCAGATGCTTCATGGGAAAGGATAATGCTATAAACAAAGGCTCAGATAATCTAGGCCTATTAATCAAAACAGGAAACCACTGCTTATCTTTTAACAATCAACTCTTCCTCCTCCTAAACCTATCAAAGAAAGCCTCAAACAGTTACCCAGTACTCTTGAGTTATCTTACTTGAAGTCCACTGCAGCCTGTCTAGCATGTACCTTCACCTTGCCTTTGAATAAAATCCTGTCACTCTCTACAACTCATATATACATCATATTCAGTAAACAAGACTTCAAGAACGTAGAAACACAGTCTAGATGGTAACCACAGCTAACATAGACAACTCAGGATCACTAAGGAACCAATTAATTTCTCTGGAGGCTTTGAAAGAACTCTGATCTCAGCTTCCAAAACTAGAAGAGTATGTTGACATCAAGAAGGATGTAGGTTATTTCCAATGTTATTCTTTCTAGTCCTTGAAAGAAAAAAAAAGGAGAAAATTTTCCAGTCATTTATTACACATAATGTTTAGAAGAGATCTTTGATCCATCAGTCTTCATACCATTGCCTTAACGTGATACAGACTACAGTCATCTGACAGAGGAGTCTCAGTTGAGGAGTTGAGAAGATCACATTCGCCTGTAGATATGTCTGTGGGGGATTTTCTTGATTATTAATTACAGTAGGGCCCAGCCCACTGTGGTTGGTATCATCCCAAGGCAAGAGGGCCTATGCTGTATAAAAAGGCTAGTTAGTGAGTCATTGACAGATTCACAGGGCAAGCCAGAAAGCAGTACCGCCACGCTTGTCACCTCCAGATTCCTTCCCTGAGTTCCTGCCTTGGCTTTCCTCCATTACGGATTGTGACTGGGAAGTGTAAGCTAAATAAACCCTTTTCTTCTTGAAACTGTTTTTGGTCAGAATGCTTTACCCCAGCCACAGAGTGTGATAAAGACCAGAGCGCACACTGAGAATGAATCACCCTATAGTAGCATATGGTAGGAGGAAAAATTAGAATGTGAATGTATGTATGTAAGAGTAATAAAAAAAATGAGTCTTTATCACCGAACTAGACACATATTTAATACTTTCTATTTTATCTTATTTCTATCTATTCTTGTGTCAATTGATAGCATGTAGCATCTCAACTGGTTAGCATCATATGGTGGGAGATCCCAAATTTCACTTTCAAGACCTGCAATCCCCTGGAAGTCTAACATGTGGAGAATCAATTCAATATGTTTTAATCAGTTGATAATAGAGAGCTAGACGATATCCCTGAGAATTCTCTGGGCTCCATGTAGAATTTTTCTTGTCTCCACAACTCTAGCAATCACAGAACCCTTCCCCCCACCCCCCACCACCACCACACATACACCATGTTTTCCTGCAAGAAGAATGCTCTACAGCCAGGCTACAATCTCAAATTCCAATGCTGCTGCCTTTCTCAGACATTTTTTGTCCTGGTTCTGAGGATCAAATTCAGGTCCTGCTGTTTGTATATAGCACGTACTTTACCAAGTAAGCTGTCTCCCACGGCCTCGTCCCTTCTTTCTCCCCGTTTTCTTTTTTCTTTCCTTTCCCTTCTCATTCCTCCTTTTCATTCTTCAATTTTCACTTCCCTTGTTCTTATGTCTTCGATCATTATTCCCTCAACCAAGTAGAGAGAAGTCTGGTTTCTACCTACATAAGGTTCCCAGAACAAACATTTGCCCACTCTTGCTTGGGTATAATCTGTTATAGAAAACTTAGAGCCTGCGGAGAGGGAAAAGAAGAGCTTGAAAATATTACATGAAATTATTCTTCCTACCAGAAAAATATGTTTTCTTCAAACTTTAATTCAGTCACTACAAAGGCTTGTGTGTTTACAAAATCCTACATATAAGCATTACAAATTTTCTGTTTCAGTTTAGTTATGATCATTTTTTTTTCTTAAAAATAAAAATCTTTCGTATCTGCTGTCTTGTTTTACAAGAGCACCTGATAAGGTATTAATCTGTCAACATATCTCTATATAAGCTTTAAGGGTTTTATTTAAAGATATATTTTCAAGATAGGCTGTGGAATGATCCCTTTGGAAATTTTGTTATATCTGTTTTAGTTACTGCATTTGTTGTTTTATCATTTTCTGACTTATGTTGACAAATTTTCTGACTTTGTTCTTTAGTAATAGATCTATGATAAAAAGCAATCATTTCTGTAATCTGACATCTCTCAAAAACTTTGAAGCTTAGGTTTAAATGTTCTCAGTGGACTATTGAATGTCTGTTTTTTATAATAACATGTTTCCATTAAAAGATCAAGAATGGCTTTAAATTCAGTGAAGTTTTTGAGTCATAAATGTGAATGTACAAAAGAAAAGCAATTTATTGAAAATACCATGCAATTAGAAATAGTCCACAATGGAAGGAAATTTTCTTTGTAAAAAGTTGGAATACATTCTTACATACTTTTCTCTAGACTGCTGGGTTTTTTGTTTTGTTTTGTTTTGTTTTTCATTATTTGGGAATGATTAATAATGAACTTTCCCAGACTGAAACAAACTGATGCACAGGAGCCACTCTGCCCCCAATTAAACACCCATCTCTATCTAAGGAGTAGTATTAGACAGTTACACCAATCCAAACATCCCATTGCACTCCCATATACACAGTTGTAAGTCCTGCTTGTGGAAACTTAGTCTTCATCTTGAAGTAGATCCAAAGCAGCTATCATTACAATACATTAGGATGGGTGATTAGGAGAATGAACTCAAGCACAGCTCACCTTTTGTGTGAACATGTGCAAATTCTTATGGCTACCAGTATGAGAAAATCATACTTGGAAGAAGAAACATCATGACGCAAGGGAGGAACTATAAAATATAATGCTATCTGTTTCAACTGCAAAGGACTGTGCAAGAGATTCCTCAGGGCAGTGGGTAGGACAGATTCTTATATGGAATGAAGACTACATTGTAAAGAAAGGGATGCAGACAGTAGAGTGACTGGGCAGTTTCGAAGGTTAGAGATCCTGCTAGCTATTCGGAGTGAACACCAATAGAAAGCAGCTTTAGAAGATTGGAACAAAGGAGATTAGATTGAAATAGACAGTGAATGTAGGCACAGCGAGAAGAGAAAAAGCTCCTTGGAAAGCAGCTGGATGTGATGATGAAATAGAGTCTGCAGGTGAGAAAATTGAAAAGGCAATATGCCACCCTTTCTAAGGGTGCTTACACTTTATAGGGAACTTATATTATAGAATGAGCTGTTTTAATATCTCAGCTTCCCCTTAGGAAAGGGGCCAAGGATGAGCTTGTGCTGTGTATGTTACCATGTGAGAAGGAAGCCTGTCCCTTCTACTGAGTGACTTATAGCTAGAATCAGTATTCAAGGCTGAAGCTTGGGGAGCAAGAGTTTTTAAAAAGTACTCTCAATAAGAATCCTGTGACTAAATTCCTTTATAGCCTAAGCACATGCCACCACACAGAGAGAGACCAAGGACAGGGAAGAACATACACAGAGAAAGACCACATACACAAACCACACACATACACACACATACACACACATACACACACATATACACACAGAGGAGGAGGGCACAGGCCACATACAAACCACAAACACAGACAAACATCACACACACACTTATACATACATTACATATATACATACACACATACATACATGCTTACATACATAGAAACACAATCAGAACTGTGGAAGTAGCTTGTGAAATTCTAATGAAAGTCAAAACCCTATCTATGCTATATAATCTGTTTTCTCAGGATTCTTGTACTACATAGAGCAGAGACACATCACCACCAAATGCCTAACGTACATTTTCTTTGACTTTCAAAATACATCCTTTTATATTGAAGAATTTCTCCTCTGAGTGCTTACACTAGTAAAATCACGGCTCATGATTCATGTGCCTGATTCTGCTTCACTGAATTTTTACTCTATTTATAGCTGATATATTTTGAGGAATATTTTCTAATTGATGAGGAATTTGTCTCTTCCTGTCTTCTTCAGGTCACTGGCAAATGAAAAATAGGGAGAACCAGTGAGAAAAAAAAAAAAAAAAAGAAGAGACTTTGTAAGAGCCTAGGCTGAACTGATGTTGATTATGGATGGTTATTTGGGGATTTTTTCTCTCATTTGCTTCCTTCCATCAAACCCAGAATATGCAAGTTTTATCAAGTGCTGGCTATGAAGGAAGTTTCAGTGACTCACCCCTAAATTCCATTAACAATTCTTTTGTGTAATCAATATAAAAATATAACAAAACTCAAATATAACCATGTAATTTTGCTTACTTTTTTGTTCTTTTAAATCTCAACTATAAGCCCCTCATGAGTCCACCTCTGGCAGCTTGTTGTACCTAATCCTCTTCCGTTACTTTGAACCACATTAAAATAATCCCTTTGAGTTGTCTGTATCACTTTTACAGGGTTAAACTTAATATGAAGAGTTTCTAGAGCCACCAATGTACAGAATGTGTCCCTAAGATCATTAGGAAAAAACACATTTTAGGCCATGTTTTCTTCCCATGCCACTTGTTGCATCCCTCTGACAATCCTCAGTTCTTCCCACTCTACCCAAGGAGTCTCCACAGGAAAGTTTGTATTGACTTGCATTACCAGAAGTTTCTTCCCAGAGGTGGGAGAACCAAACGATGTCTACCCCTTCCTTACAAACTTCCAATGTCAAATCAAAGTTCAAGTCCATCAAAATGTTTTCTCGAAAACCCATGAGTTTATTACATACAAGGCATGAGTGAGGAATTATTAGAAGGAACATGGATAACTCTAAAGCGATTGTCTAGAAAGGTCTTCACCCAGCATGAGTGGTGACTCCCTCACGACTGCAGAGACAGAGCTCTGTTCTCTGAGTCCTCCTCAGCCTATTCTTATTAGTCCCTCTCCGAAACTCCAAGGCAAGATGCAATTAGAAGTGCTAATAACTGACTCTAGCTCAGGTTAGAGTCCAGTGATTAGCTATGTCGTCCTCTTTCTATGAGAGAATGTCAACAGTCAACAAACCCAACTACAGTGACCTTTTTTATAAGCAGATAAGGCTTGCTCTGCCCAGAGAATATTGTTCTGCAACATGTTGAAAGAAAAACGACAAGGAATTCTGGAAATTTTAGTAAACCCATGGTTTTGAAGTTGTATAGACATACAAAATGCAAGGACATATAGCTCCGTTTTAATGCCAATATATTGGTTTATTATCTATTAACAGGGCATTGGATAAGTTTTACTATGCGTGTGAAGACTTGTGATAGAAGTTTAATCAGAATGATAGTCAGATTGAGGTTTTGTAAGCCATAATATTTGAAGCCGATAAGCACATTGCACTTCCAAACTACTATCTCTTATGTGACATAAGCCAAAATAAACACAAGAACAACACCCCATCTAACCTCCCGGGACCACCCCACAGTGGTCACAGTGTTCATTTTGTGCTGAGCACACAGTGCCATCACATGGTCATAAGAGGGAGAACAGCAAGCCTTTCAGTTTGACCTTGAGTGGCAATCCAAGGCACTGCCTTGGCCTTCTGAGAAAGATCTCTTCTTTGCACAGGGGCAGGCAGTGTGTGTGTGTGGTGGCAGGTATAGATTTTTCTAAAATATGACCAGAAAGAGAAAACTAAACTGTACAAACTCTGGAGACACTCCTGGAAAAATTCACATCTGTCTTTAATAATCAATAGCTTTTGTTGGCATGCTGGCTGTCATCACAAGTACTGTACGCCTGCAGACTGCAATACAATCAAGCTTTCATTTATATTTATGTGGCCAGGAGGACTTTGTATTTGATGATTTTAAAAGATGCATGGACTTGGCTCTATTTAATTCTGATACATTGGTCTATTATCTATAAGAGGCCATTGGCTAAATTGTACTATTCACATGAGAGTCAGTGATAGAAATTTATCAGAATGATAGCGAAGTATTCAGATTTAGGTTTTCTTCAACAGTAATATTTGAAGACGATAAGCACATTGTGCTTCCAAACTACTATCGGAACTAGACTGAGGAGAATCGTGCTGTAAAACAAATGCATTATTAAAATAGTTTGTCATGTTGCATTAAGAGGAAAGCAGCTTGACAGTTGATGGAGCAGGAGAGACAGGATCCACTAAATGGCTGTAGATAAAATCCAGTCTCCTGAAGTGAAACTCAGCGAGCCCTGGGGGAGGTCACCAACAGGGAGAGAGGTGGAATTTCTGCCTGCTCTATCACTAGCAGAATTAAGTTTTAGTTTGTTTCAGTAATAAAATGTTTGACTTCCATCACTGTTCACTCAAAGGCGATGAAGCACTTCAGTTTCCACACCCTTTCATTTGTTTATTCAACATCTTCGAGCGGGTGTTCCAGACTTGACAGCTATTATGACAAGATGTTCAAAGAGGGTAGTCACGGCCATTGTCCTGAGGGACCTGACAGCCTTGAGTGAAAATACTCAGATATTCTGATTGATATAATGACTTAATTACTAGAAGGATGTTCAGTAGCTAAACTTGATGGTCGAGTTGACAAGATTTAGAATCGACTAAGAGAAAAGCCTCTAGGTGTGTCTCTTGAGGGCATTTCCAGAAAAGATTGACAGAGAGTGGGCAGCCCTTTCCAACAAGCGATCCAGATTTAAAGAGCACCAAATCAGTGTTTCCTGCCTGCCTCTGCTTCTTGCTGGTGTTTCTTTTACTGCTGCTGCTGCCATCAGAAGTTAGCTCCTTTCAGCCCTGTGATGTGGACTGAAGACCAGAAACTCTCCAGGAGCTTTCAGGCCTCCAGTGCCTATTGGGATTGTTGAAGTGTCAAGCTGCATAATGCATCATCTCTAGACAGAGGATGGCCATTATTGGATTATTTAATCATTATCGTGTAAGCGAAGCTAATGATCCCCTTTCATAATATGTATGCATTTCACCAGTTCTGTTCCTCTAAAGAACCCTGCCTAATACAGGGTGTAACGAAAGGCAGGAAACCCTCCTTCCTAATCAAGGGCATTAAACAAAGATAGGTGCATTATGAATCCTAATGACTGCGACCCCTTCCCAATATTATCTTTGTGATGATGTCACATTGAGGAGTACATGTATCTGCCATTACTGTTTCAAGTCTTCCAGGAATAACATGTAAAGATGAGTCAATGGGGTCAGATTTCAGGATGCTCTGTTTAGTGAGTAAGGATGATTGAGTTATTTGAAGCTACAGGAAGAATGGAGAATGTGATGGACCTGGTGTCAGAGGCCAGGGACTTCTTTTCAGCTTTGCCACTTCCTGCCCAGGGGACCCTAGGAAAACATTCCACTTGCAGGGATCTCAAATGTCCTTGGCTGTGGAATGTTACTGGAGTACTTACTTGAAGTTACTAAAGATGTGGCTAATAAAAGAGGAGAAGGAATCTTAGAGATCCTTCAAGAAAACATTTAATTTTTCACCCAGGACCCTAAGAGTCAGAGTCAAATTATTTTCCAACGTCATTCAGGAAGGGAATGAATAGTTCATTTATTCAACAAGTATTTCAGCTACGGAATTTTTGCTATGTCCTGTGAAAAAGAAGCAAGGCACCCACACGTTTACACTCTAATGGGGGCTGCAGATCATTAAACATGATTTGTGTATTGGCTACTTTGTTGTCACATGACAAAACACATGGCAAGTTAAGGGAGGAAAGACCTATTATGGCTAAGTTCCAGGGCAATTCAACTCCTCATAACAAGGAATATGTCTTAATGTTCCTATTACTGTGATAAAACACTATGACTAAAAGCAACTTGGAGATGGAAGGGTTTATTTTACCTTACAACTCTCAGGTAAAGTTCCATCATTGAGGGATGCTAGGGCAGTCACTCAAGGCAGGAATTGATGCAGAGGAATGTTGCTTAGTGGCTTGTTCCTCACACCTGGCTCAGCCTGATTTCATATACAACTCAGGACATCCTGCCTAGGGTTGGTACCAGCTCCAATGGGATGGGCCCATCCACATCAATCACCAATCAAGAAACTGTACCAGAGATTTGTCTAAGACCAATCTTTGAAGGATTATCTTTTTTTTCCATTTAAAGATCTCGCTTCCCTGATACGTCTCTAGATTGTGTCAAAATGACATGAAACTAACCCACACAGAAGACCCAGCAGTTCATAGCAGAGCTCCTCACAGAGCAGGACAACATATAGTATTTAGACCCAACCTGCAGGTGGGTAGAACCTTCAATGCAGATCAGATAGTGTTCTTCATCTTCCAGCAAGGCCCCACCTTCTAAAGAGTCAAGCTAATGTGCTGGTTGTGAAACAGCAGCAGCAGCCAAGGACAAAGTGTTCAAACTGTGTGCCTGTGGGATACATATCACATTTGAGCCTCAGCATTTCAACAAATGTGATCTGAAAGGCTTTCTTGAGGCATCAAGCTTAGGCTGGGCTTTTAAGGAATGGGTTAAAATGTATAGAGTTGAGGTTAGGAATCCTAAAACAGAATCAACCACCTTCCACTTGTCAGGACAATGAGAACCAGATGGTGCTTAGTGGGAAGTGGGGTGTGTTCCTTAAGGATCTACCTGAACTCACTTTATCCTAATGACTGCTCTAGTGAACAGGTAGAAAAAGGGACTGTCCTATAGAGCCTGACGATCCAGCTTCCGTCTCACCTCCAACTGAATACAACTACACCATGGGTCAAACACTTCCTTCTTTAACTTTCCAGTCAAAATGAGGATCATATCTCAACAAACTTGTTGAACCTTTGATCAAGTAATGAATGTAAAATTGCCAGTCTCCAGGTTACATAGAGGCCCAACGAAAGCTGAGCATCGTCAAAGAGTCTGGCCACTGCAAGTGCCTGAAGTTATAAGACTCTTGTTAGGAGTGACTAAAGGACTGTGTAAAAGAAACATCAAACATAAGATCTCTGAAACAGTAAGGAGCTACCTTGTTTTGTGTCTCCACCTCCTCTTGAGCATCATCATATGCTTTCCTAGGGCTTTACATTCAACCCATCAATAGATGCCTCCATAAGGCCTCCACTCAAAACTCATCAGTACTAGGGATTTACAGAGAAAGGAACAATCAAAATTCAAATGTACAAAGAGACTGTTAGAATCAATTTTCTGAGCCACGAGATCTGAAAAGAAGCATGATTTCTATTAACTTGCTCTTCTGGAATAAATTAATTAGAGTTTATTCAGGGAAATTTTTAATATAAAGAGACTAACAAAATTACAACTATAGATGCAGGCATGCATTAAACAATAGTGTCAAGTATTCTGTTCCTCTTCCTGCTCTAAAGATTACCCAGGGTGGTGACAAGTGCCCTCCCCCAAGTGACCTTCTTTGGTATGATATGGTACGTAGGAGGTAGACAGACGCTACCAAAACACACATTTCATTACAGCCTATTTTTCTTTTGGGGAGCTTGGAAGTTTCCAGTTTTAGAAATGGCCACTCTAAGTTTTGGTTACCTGACTTGTACTCTAGCTAACTTCCTTCTTACATCACCTTCAGATGGTTTTGTTAAACTTCCCTGTCACATGAGTTTTGCAAAGGAATAATGTAACAATTGACAAACTAACCACAGTGGGCCTGATCCAAGCACAAATGAGTGGAGATTAGATTTAGAAGCCTAAAAGGCTGATAACATGTCCAGGCACTATGAAGTATAGAATTGTCTGTACTCTGGCATTTTCAGAAACAACAAGGGCAACAGTTCAGTCTTTTCTATTCAGGGTTGTTATGCATCATCAGTTTCTAGGCCCAGAGTTGTAGACTGGAAGCAATCTCCAAGCAATAGATCTTCATTCCCGTTGCAAAAATCCTATCGAATTTCTCTAAGAGCTGGACAAGCAAACTGCGAGTTCTTTTGTCTCCTTTTTCCCTAATGCCAATGTGACCAACAAAGTTGAAGTGGTCACATGAGAAACGGAGCTGGCCATGGTATTTTTAGCCCTACAAGAGCTTCATTGTTTGATTTAATTAGTCCAGGTGGTAACCCTTATACCTTGCCAGATCACTTAAAAACCCTCTATTGATGGGTAATTATGTTCATGTAACCTGGGTTTTTCCTTCTTTGTAATTAAGCGTATTTAACTGACACATAAACTTATAAAATTGCACATATTAATGAAGTAATATAATGTCTAAATGTACATTGTATAGTGTTTTAGTCAGCCTACATAATCTATTTCTTTAAATATTTACTATTTCTCAAAAGCAAAAGTTTCCAAAATCTTCTCTTCCTTTTGAAATGTCTGGTTCATTGTTATCTGTAGACATCCCACTGAGCAATCTCACAATAGAATTTGATCTGATATAATTGTAACTTCAGACCTCTTGACTCTCGTGTAATTTTAATGAGCAGAGTCATAATTTCAGAAACAGTGCACCAACATGGAAAATATAGCTATTTTTAACCAATACGGGAAAAGGCAGATGGTGGTTTCCATCTCAGCAGATATTCTGGTGTCTTTCATCACCTAGGTCTTCCCATGATCACTGAGCTGGTGTCTCCTCGGTGTACCTGGGGGCTATTAGGACCTTCCTCAGTGTTCAAGGACAAATGCTGAACAATGATCTTCACACTGAGAGTCAAACAGGGACCCCAGAGACATGGGAACATAAAAAGACTTTCCAAGGGGGTATGGAACTTCATCTTGCTATCAGGTTTCACAATTCCAGGTTTCAGCCATATTATTCCCTAAGGATTTGCCTAGATACACCCAAGCTTACAACAAGCCGTGTTTCTTCATTAACCAAAAATGACACAGTGTTTCCACTCTGTTCCCAGTGTAAAAGAGCATCAATACAATAAAACCTACAGCTTTCTCCCTTTGTGACTGCTTGAGACAATGCAAGCATTCAGCATTTCCAGTACTTCCTTATTCCTCATGAGTTCCTGATGCGAGGGATGATATTCCATATGTGCTCCTTAATGCAGGCAAAGCCGGGCCCTGAAAAACTAGATGTTGGTCCCTGTTAGGATGTCATAAATTTAGATGTGGAACACAGTCAGGCGAATGGTAATAAAAATAAAAACGAAATATGTGAGAGCAATAATCATTTTTGTTTAATGACTTTAGCTTTTCCTGTCTCCTAACTATTATCAAAGAATCCATTATTCATGAGGGAGAATCTATTGAGAGCAAGGTAAAAAGATCATTCATGAGGAATACTGAGCACTAAAAATGACCACTTTTAATGTGTCTAAATGTAGGCACTTCTTTCAGCCATTCTCAATGTTCATCCCTTAGATATAAGATATGCTATCAGAAGAAACCTTCCATCATCAAAAGCTGCATGGAAACTAGTATAGATTGCTTACATGTAACTGAAATGTTTTCTGGGGATACTATTTTCAGAATAGAAAAAAAACCCACAAATAAACTTTTGTAAGATTTCATTTAGAATTTTGTATATCAATAAGGCAGTTAAAATGAATTAATTTGTTTTAGATGCCACATTGATTCATAGTAGTATAAACAGCTTCCATTTTTGTTCTGCTGGAGTATTGACTTTAAGGGCTGAGTGGTTAAGATTGCTTTGTTGTACCTGTTTGCAAGGCCCAAAAGACCACCCCACCAAGGAGCTGATTCCGTTGCAATCACACTAAGGTCTCTTTTATTCAAGCTCAAGCTCTGTCTCACTCACCGTCAACCTTGATGCTGTAGGACAGGTGGGTGAAGCAGCTCTGAGCCCTCAGCAGGACAAGATTTTTTAGGAAATGGTGAGCAATCAAGGGGGCTTCCAGCCTGGTAAGCATCTAATTGAATGACTAGTGTAAATCAATGGGTGGGTGCTCTGAAGCAAAACCATAAACAATCACAAATGGTCTGAAAGTACATTGGAAACAACTGGACTAATCTTGATTGGCTGTTGCTAGGAAGTAGCTAGGGAGTAACTCTGGGGTAGGGGCCAAGCCTTGGGGTTCTTCCCCGTACTGGGGTGCAGCTTGGGTTTAGCTGAAGGTCAAGTTCTCAGGCTCCTTTTCCTTTAAGATGGAGACTGGTCCCAAGATGGAGTAGGTTTGACCTCTCAACTTGCTGCTCCATCATGACATCCAGGGTTCAGATCCCAGCATCCATGATGATTGGTTCAGAAATACATGCAACTCCAAGTCCAAGGGATCCGTGTCTTCTTCTGCCCTCCACAAACACAACATGTATGTGGGTATACACATACCCAAACACACATACACACACACACACGTACCCAAACACACACATACACATACCCAAACACACACACACATACACATACCCAAACACACACACACACACACACGTAAATCTTTTTTAAAAAGAATACTTATTTCACTGTTGAACACTAACAGTGACATTATTTCTTAGATTTTTACATGAATATTAATTATACCTAAAAGCCAGATGCAAAATAATGGTATATATACTATATGAGTCCATATGTACATATACATTTACCAAAGGAAAGTCTCTAGTTTCTTGATAATATACAGTGTGAATATTTATTATACTATACAGATACAAGTTAGAGATTGGAAATTAACATTTGAATTATCTTTCTTAGGGGATAAATGATTATATCAGCATAAAGCCTTTCATTGTGAATTAAATGGTCCACTTTTAATAATCATTCCATAAAAATAATTATTTTTATAATGTGTATTGTATAATTTCTATTTTGACATACTAATACAGCTTAGAAAGTTGTCAAGATTACCAGATTGAATAGAATGGGCAGATATTTCTACATTCTTCCTACTTAATGCAGGACTTGGCTGTTGGGTTTGTGTCCCATGTTTCAAATACTTGACTAAACTTCCCAGAAGACTATAAAGGGGGAGAATGGTCCCTTTCAAACTAGTTGCATGGGGCAATTGGGTCCAAGCCAACAAGTGGAGTAGAAAATCCTGGAAAGCTGGTAAAATGCCTCTGGACTCTGGCATGTGAAATTATCTCCACTTTAGCTGTTGAGAAACAGTAAACATAGAAGTTCATCCTTCCACAGGTGTGTGCTCATGGGTCACGCATGATATCACTTAGGTTTTAAGGAAGATTACAACATATTTCAAACAAACAGAGGCAAGGTATAACAGCAAAATGAAATAGAAACAGAAAAATAGAAATACTGTTTTTCACCAAGTCTAAGATGCCGCATGTTGTGAATTATGGTTTTAGTTACATGCCATTACGAAAGGCTCCTCCTAAAAGCTGTATCACAATGCTATACTAATGATTATAATTTTACCTTAAATCCCTTAAACCTATTCAGATATAATTTTTGTCATGACATATATATATGTATGTATGTATATAATTAAAAGGAAGTTATAGCTGAATTCAATTGTTACTGTATTCCAGAAGCCTCATGACTACCAGAGTTTTTCTTTTTCTGTTGTTTTTTAAAAAATGCTACCTTCTTTTTTTTAATTAGATATTTTCTTTATTTACATGTCATATGATTTCTCTTTTCCCAGTTTCCCCTCCAAAAAAAAACAAAAACAAAAAAAAAAAACAAAAAAACAACATCAAGAACAAACCCCTGTTGCCTCCCCCCTCCCCCTGCACGCCACCCCACCCTCTCCCATTTACTGGCCCTGGCATTCCCCTACACTGGGGCACAGAGCCTTCACAGGGCCAAGGGCCTCTCCTCCCGTTTATGAATGACTTTTCAATCCTCTACTATACACATGCTGCCAAAACAATCAGTCCCACCATGTGTACTCTGTGGTTGGTTGTTTAGTTCCTGGAAGCTCTGAGGGTACTAGTTAGTTCATATTGTTGTTCATCCTAAGGGGCTGCAAACCCTTCAGCTCCTTCAGTCCTTTCTCTAGCTCCTTCATTGGGGACTCTATTCAGTCCAATGGATGGCTGTGAGCCTCTACTTCAGTTTTTCTTTTTAATATAACTTATGAGGCAGAGTTGTCTGTATCCATGTTTTTTGTGGCATCCAGGTTTTTCTTAAAAGAGTATTCCATTCATCTCTCTAGAATTTTCTTTTAAGTTTCTAGTACTCACTTTACATGTATGTGTATTTCTTGACATTATGACTAAATTACCATCCAAATATTTTCAGACAGTTAAGACTCATGGCCCTGTTCTTTCAGTGGTCTCTACTATTTGTTGACAATGAAGGCTTGCAATTGTTCCATCATCTGTCCATGGACAGTAACCAGCCAGGATCACATGACAAAGTACCATCTGGACTGCTTTCTGGAAACAAGTGGCCATAAAATGCTAGTAGAGATAAAGGAATCCTGGTTTCAAAAACACTGAAATGCTGAGGACAGTTATGCTGTGGCTTTGATTTAGTGTGCTCATATGTATAATTAATTTCCGCAATGGTCTGGGATGAATGATTTCTCAAAGAAGATCGTAAGCATCCATGTTTTCTTGTTTGTTTGATTTTCAAATTATTTTGGAGGCCTCTAAGAAGCAGAGAAATAAGGGGGGAAAGAGGAACCATGAAGGCGTGAAGCAAAGAGTAAGCTGAGGTATAGAGTAGCTGGTGAGACCTTAGGGTAAATCTGGACACATAGATAAATATGTCATAAAGGGTCTGCAACTCAAAATAAGAAGCCCAGATTCTATTGGTGGGCTACCACCGAATGACTAAAATTTTAAATGCACATTAAGATGTAAGAAAAAAAATCAGGTGTTGCTGTTGTTGTTGACCAATAAGGAGAGGCATAAGGGATGTACTGCCAGAAAGCAAATGGACAGAAAGCCACTGGCAGTGATAGAGTAGAAAGGAGTACAGCCATATACACAGCCAGGCAGAGAAGTTTACAAGAACTCTCCAGGGAGATGTTGGTAAGGACTAGGAGATATTTCTGCTCTCCAGAAAATATTAAGTAACCATCTATTAGTGAAAAGGAGAAAGAAAGGAAGAGAAGGAAGGAAGAAGGGAGGGAGAGAGGAAGGGAGGGAAGGAGGAAGGAAGGAAGGAAGGAAGGAAGGAAGGAAGGAAGGAAGGAAGGAAGGTTTCAAACAGGAATTCTGTTTACACTATGAGAGTTCACAAGGGTTTTAATAGATGATAAAAGAAAATGACTGAAAAATAACTTTTTTCTCCCACACTGTTACCTCATTTTTAATCTCTCACATTAGGACTAGAATTTATACATTATTCCCTCTGCTTCTAATGCATCCATCCAACTTTATTCATGATATGCCTTTTAGACTCATTCTAAGCCAGCTGTGGTTGTGATTGCCTAGAATGCCAGCACTCTGCATGCTGAGGCAAAACTGGGAGTTCAAGGACAATATAGTAAGACCTTGTCTCAATTAATCAAACAATTAATTAATTAATTAAATGAAATTCCATGATGGAGGGTTTCTGATGAGGGAATCCAAGAAACGGGATAACATTTGAAATGTAAATAAAGAAAATATCCAATTAAAAATTTTTTTAAAAAACGAATTCTGTAAGGCATCTCCATTTAAGTTTTTTATTATTCGAACTAGAGGCAGTGTCTGTCTTTGTCACTGAGGTGGGTCTCCTGTATGCAGCAAAACGTTGGATCCATTCTCATTACTCACCCTTCAAGCTAACTAATACTCTACTACTGTCTATATTCTCCCATCAAGCTCACTGGATGATCCCTTGTAAATGTCAATTTATGTTTTCTAGTTCCAGTATACCCAAAGAATTCATTGTTTAGACTTCTCTGATGAGATGTCCAGTTTTTGTGTTCATTGCAAATATGTTTTCATGTATGTCCTCAAACATAAATAGTTGCTTTAAAACCTTTGACCTATAACTCCAATATCTAATTTTCTTTGATATCTAATATCTTTTTTATCATCTTGAGAACAGGTCATGTTTCTAGGTTTTTTGGATTAAATCTTAGAATTTATGAATATAAATTTTAGAGTCCAATTCTTGAATATTCTGCTGGTAAGTGTGCATCTCTTTTATCTTCAAGAAATAATGTAGGTGCACTCATTACACCTACACAGACTCGGGTAGCAAACCCCTTAGAGCTGAGTTCAGTTGACTCACATTTCGTTGGAATCTCTTCCCCACAACTATGGTTACATTCAACAGGATGGTCTTTTTTTTATTTTTTAATTAAAGAAGAACGGGAATGGAAAGAGACATTTTATACAAGCCTGACAATCAGAGTTTGATATCTGCAACACATGTAAAAGTAGAAGATACTACCTTCAAAAATTGACTTCTGCTGTCTACACAATTGCCATGGTACAAATAACCACATGTATCATACATACAACAATACTAAACTTAATTTTTAATAATAAAATAAGACAGAATTTGTGACAGGGCTTGACATTTCCCCTTTTCAACCTTCCTGTGATTTACTCCTTGACTTGCCTATGGGCCATGACTGCCTTCAATTCTAGTTCATTAGACTAGAAACACAGGGTTATCCTTCAGAATTCTAAGAACAGTGTAACGCCAACTTTGATCTCCTCTCATGCCAAACAAAAGCTGGTAACATAGCATCTTCTAAGTGTCAACCTCCATCCAGAATCTACCTTAAGTTCATCTTCTAGTGAAGTCAGCTTGTTGATTTTGATGGGTTTGTTTATTTGTTTGGCCAGAAGTATAGTTTTCTTATCAAAGGGCAAGATGAGGCTCAGTGGAAGCTGTCTAGATATCCTGGAAGGGAAAATCCAATTTTCCTGATTGTGAGTTACATTCACTTACTGAGCCTTTGTTCTGAGCTAGATCTGCGCCTTTTCATAGATCTTCTCATTCAGTCCTGCAGGGAATCTCTATGGGAAGGAACTGTTATTGTTTACAATTCACACACAGGGAAATGGAAATGGAGAAAACCCCCAGGTAACAATCCAAATAACAGATTCAAACCCAGATGTTTTAGAGGCTAAAGTACATCTTTTAAACTAGCTCCTTTAAGGTATAAAATTAACTCTCACTACCAAAAGGTGCCCCGAGGCACCAGAGACAGCCCTAGGCAGGCTTTTTAATCAGAAGCCAACTTAAACCAGTTGATTGCAGACTTAGGAGTACATTTCCTTATTCACTTAGAGCAGTGCTTCAGCAACACTTCCTCTTACTGATCACCGGAGGGGAATCTCTGCCAACAGATCTCACGCTTTTGGCATTTGTCGGCAGGGCCAGTGGCTAGAAATGTGAACACTGTTTGTAGGCACTCCCAAAGATGCTAATGTTTTCCCAGCTTGAAAACATTTGCTTTGAAAAATGAGCAGCTGACACCCAAATACTCTATTCACTACTCTGTGTTTCTTTGGATAAATAATGATAGTAATAAGGTGTGCTAATTACCAAGAGCTTTCTTCAGGCCAGGCAAGCACTTCTGCAAGCATTCTACCAACACAGTCTTCTTTACTGCAACACATCCATAAGTAGCTACTGCATGAGAAGGCAACTGAAGCACTACTGGCCCATACCATGGTCCAAGGACAAAGGGCTCATTAGACTGTGAGATACTATGACCATAGCTTTCACTGCTACACTATTCCAGCTCCAAGTACAAGTCGGCCACAAGTACTTTGTGGAATTTTGGTAACTTTCTCAAAGACCAGAGAATGAGATGGCTAACTAAGCCTGGAAATCACACTTCTCTTCCAACAGAGCCCACAAAAGCCTGGAGTTCTGTTTTGGGTAGGTTCAAAGGATCTTGCCACTTTGATAACTATCATCTGCCAAGTTGGAGAAGACTGGGAAGGAGTTTTGAAGCACTCAGTCAATAACATGCACTGAATATTTCTTACACATTCACTGTAGCTGTCCTTGTGCTAGGCTCTCATGTATGAACAGGACAAGGAGTTGACAGGGCAAGAGGAGTGGGAGACAGTAAAAAATAATATCAACAGTTGCAAACCAAATTATTGATCATATCTATAGTCCTTAGGGTCTTTGGAATAAGGCTTCTACCAAAGAAGGACGAAGTAGTAGAGAGTGCCAGCTATTTTCTTACAATGGGTTATCTTAAAAACAAGTCTTAGAAGATTTATTTATTAATTAATCAGATGGTTAGTAATTGAAATACTGTTATCCAGATAAATAGTAAAGAAACTGTTCACTAAAAAGGCCTCTTGTCTCTTTATGTCAAGACTCTGACAATCAACTATGCACAAAAAGTTCTTTGTAAAACAATGGTAAGATTCCACAACAGGAATCTTTTACTAGTCACAATAGAAACCACCCCTCTTAGTGAGCTCTCACAGAATGCAGCCATAGCCTTTCCTGACTTTCATACCAGACCCATACTATTTTTAAAATAATCAAAGTGTATTAATATCTAATTATACAACTGATAGCTCATTGTTAGTACTCTTTACATTAGGCAACTGGCTACATTTTACACATCAGCAATCTATTTCTGACCTCTAGTATGCTAATTAGAAGGAATTGGTTCTTGACAGAGAAGTGAGGGCAGTAGAGCCTGTGATAGCTGCCTTTGGAGGGAGGTCTTTTCTGATAGAATGCTATCTGACTTGTGACTACACTCTTATACAGAAAGATTAACTAAGTCTTGATGATGCTTTCTAGACTCACCCCTAGGTAACTGCAGAACCTAAACTGTACATTCTATAGTATCATATTATTATAGACACTGCAAGAAAGCAAACTGGTACTATGGTAAGTGTCCTAATAGAGTGCTTTGATAGACATGGGGCCTTTTCTTCCATTCCAGGACCCCAATACTGGATGACAGAGAAAAGTTAGGGAATCAAGGATAATGTTTCATTCTGTCTTTGTACATGTTCTGCTGCTATTAAAGAATACCACAGACTAGACAAATTGTAATCAGAAGTTTCTTTGGCTTGCAGATTTTGAATCCAAATTTCAGGGGCCACATCTGATAGGGGCATCCTGCTGACGAGGCATAGTGTAGCTGATGGGCTAAACAAGCTATAGCTTATGAGATAGAAAAAATCAGGTGAACTCATCTTTTCTATCATGAACCCATTCATCATAAATCTGTACATGAGGGAACCCCCCATTGCCCTACTCCCATCTAATGACCTTTCCAAGTTCCCACCTCTTTACACCATGAATTTTGGAAGACCATTCAAATCACACTGCCTTATTTTTCCCTCAGTTACTAAGAAGAAAAAATAGGAAAGAAGTAGAGGACATTCAGGGAGGTGTTAGCCAGGTACAGAGCAGGAATTATTTGCAACTGGACTGCTCTAACAAAAGACCTGGGACAAGCTAATCTATAAACAACAAAATGTCTTTCTTATGGTTCTAGAGGCTGCAACGTTCGTAGCTAGTGACACTTCCTTCCTGCTTCAAAGATAGTGCCCTGCTGATATGTCTTCAGTTGACAGAAAAAAGTGGGCAGTCTCCATACAAATTATTTCATAAATGCACTAATCCTACACTTGAGGGGTCTGTTCTCATGACATCACTTTCTACAGGGTCATCTGAAGGGGGGAATGATACATTTATTATCATCCCAAGGGGGCTGAAGCTCTAACACATACATTTTGAGAGTACTGACATACCACAGGAGAAATTGTGAGAGCTAGAGAAGACAGATGATGTTTGTGTTTGGGAATCAACATGAAAGCTTCCTTCAAATACCCCAACTTGTACATTCCCTGATCATTAGCAGTTACTGCATGAATTCCACAAAAACCTTAAATTGTGGAATTGTTCACCAGAGCAAACCCAGTCCTATACAAAAAAAAAAAAAAAAAAAAAAAAAAAAAAAAGCCATTTCCCACCAAACTACTCAAAACCTCCAAACTGTATTAAAACCACTGGCTCCATTTCTTACTATCAACTGCCTCCCTTTACCATTTAGCCAGATCTTAGACATTTTTAGGCACTGTTAGAGTGTCAGAAACATGGCATCTGATCACTCTGTAGACAACATAGTAGAAAACAAGTCTCTAGAAAGCAACATCTGGTTGTCCATGCTTTCCAATACTTGACAACAGCCTGTCATCTGCATTGCAATTCCTGAGTGATGACAGCTATTGATTCTGCTTTTGGTTTTGTTTTTTGTAGGTTTTTTTCTGTTGTTCTTGTTGGCTGGTTGGTTGATTGGTTGGTTGGTTGGTTTTCATGCTTCTGCTAGCAGTAATTCTTTTCCTTTTGTAAGTTAAAAAAAGTTAAAGTTCTGCATGATTATTATTTATACAAGGAAATCGGATGTCATGGTTTAAAAAATGTACAGCAAAAGTAACCTAAGTTCACAACCCAAAGAGAACCACTATTTGCAAACTAATTTTTAAATATCTTACTACAGATAAATAGACACACCTTTTGTCTATTCTACACATATGGGACTGTATCATACACGTTGTTTTTTATCATAGCCTTATTTCTTTTTTATAACACATTTTTGGCTTCCTCCCATGCTCGTATATTTTAATCTAATATAAACAAATATATGCACACACTGTATGAGACTATTGTCACTTATGTTTAAGGAGAGTGTATTACATAATCTAACCTTCATCATAACCACTTAACACGTGGTGGAAATCCCTTTGAGCCAATGGTTTAAATTCCATTCATCCTTACTAATGTCAGCCTAGTGTCCTGTGTTAGATAATGAGTTTATTAAATGATCCCCTTGGTGATGGGCATTCACATTACTTCTAGGTGTGACAAGCTAGATATGAATACATATCTTTTTACATAGACCTTTCACATGCCTGGGCATTTTTCTTCCTTTGCGTCTATTTCCAGGAGCTGGGTTGCCATGTTAAAGATGGATTTTTTATATATTTTTTTATTCTGATGGATTATTGTTGGGGTCCAGATGGTCTGCAGTTCCTTTTTCAGGCACAAACCCTGCCTCAGATATGGCTACTTGCCTGGGAAAAGCCACAGCTTTAAAGGTTTGTACTACTACAAATAAAAGCACAGCACACATTTGTGCCCCACCCGCACCCCCAGAGCTCTCCTGAGATGCAGCTCCTAAAAGTTCAATTGGGAAATTTGACTTTTAAAAAGAGGTGGAGCATCTGTCCAGTTCTTAATAAACACTGCCAGATTTTTCTCCATGTACAATGTGAATAAGGCCTGTTAAATCCATGGAGGCAGATACAAGTGGGCATGTTTTACAGCATGTCTCCCCAAGACTCAGACTCTCACAACTGTCTCTTCATTAGCTTCACAAGACTGTCCCTAACAATTCATCTGTGTGTTCGTATCTTTCACTAGATATTGGCCCAGGCCTAGTGGATTGAGCCCCCTAAGTGTCCATCACTGCAAAATATCTTCAATAATTTCCAGAGCTAAGGGTTTTCCTTTGGAGCTGCTTTTGCCATTGACTTCTTCCCTTAAGCTTTGCAGCACGGATGAATCTAAACTAAGGAGTTCTTCTCCAAAGACAGACAATATGAAGATTGAAGAGGCTTAAAGTCATATTTCTTCTTGACACTTGCTTTTCAAAACAAAACAACAAACTAACAAAAAAATCGGGAACTGGGAAAAGATGGCTTAGTGCATACAGTACTTGGCATACAAGTATGAGGCCCTAACTTAGAATCCTCAGAGTCCACATGATATTAGACAAGGTAGTGAAACACAGTGTGTTTAGAATTCCATTGCTCCTGTGGCAAGATGAGACTTTGAGGAAGGAGAATTCCTGGCAACTCTAAGGCCAAATAGCCTGACATATACAGTGGTGAACAAGAGTCCCTCTCTCAAGCAAGGATCAGCACACGAGGTTGTTCTCCCAACTTCATAAATGTGCCACAATTTGTGCACCACCCACATTTCCACATGTACATGCACAGGGTGGGGGAGGAAGGAGAGGGAGAAAGGGAAAGGGAGGGAGTAGTTAAAAGTGCAATGGTTTGCATCTGAACTAATCTCTCAAGGCTTATGTGCTTCACCGCCTCTAGTGATAAGAACAGGTGAGCCCAGTGGAAAGAGGCAGGGTCTGCTGTCATGCCCTTGAAGAGGATTTTGGAAGACTAGTCTCTTCTCCTCTAGCTCTTCGCTGCTTGGCTACCGGGCAGGGAACAGCATCCTCTGCCTTGCATCTCTGCTATGATGTGCTGGAATGCCTGGGGCTAAAAAGAACTTTTCAAAGCAACTGTCTGCTAATAATACCTCTGAACCAGTGAATCAAAATACGTCTTCCTTCCTCAAAGTCATTTCTCTTAGGCGTTTTTTGTCACAGCAAGAGAAAGCTGACATGAAAGCCTTTCACAGAGTCCCACCTGCAGTTTCTGATGCAGTAGGTCTGGACTCAGTGCAGGATTTGCATCTCTAACAAGTTTCTGGGTAGTGATGGTGGTCTATTAGCTGTCATCCATCTAGGTGTTACCCATCCCTCTGGGAGATAGAAGAGTGTATGTAATATGCTCCACTGTGGCATTCAAGACTTCTCTAGAATGCAGCTTCTTGTGAGCTCTGTCCTTGGTGACAGTAAGGAACAGTTGTCAGCATCGTCCTCATTATAACCTTTCATATCCTTGAAAACGAATATTAAGTTTTCCTTATTCTTCCTCTCACCTACGTCCGGGCTCTCATAGCCTTCCCTGATAATCACATATCCACTTTTATTGCTCTTCCCAGAAGCCAATTTTGAATCTCCATTCCATGCCTGCCTGAAATCTCTGTTAATAAGAAGGAATATGAGAAAAAGAGAATGTGTTGGGAAAAAAATCCTGAATGTACCTTCTAACCTATCTCTTCCAGGAATTCAGGATATGATGTTGTAAATATCTGCTAGGTGATAATTTTTTCACAATTTTTAATTCAGAGATCACAGCACACAAATGGATAAAAAAGAAATGTCAGCCATTTCATATTTATTCCAAAGTCATTACCTCTACCTTTTGATAAAAGCAGCATCTATTTAAGATCTAACTCATGAATATCCATTGAAATTATTGAACATGCCATGCATTGTGAGGACTATGTATAGCAGATGAGGCATTAACGTTGGTCAACCCAATTTACACAGGTCCATTTTCACATTCTGAGACTAGTAAAAGTGTTGTACACTTCCTGGACCATATCTAGAAAGTAGTTCAGCCAACCAGAAATGGTTTTGGCATCTTCAAACTCTACTATATTCTGGTATAAATGAAACTGAATTGTAATCAACTGTACAGTGTAATCAGAGAAGGGGTTCTTTTTTCCCTGTAGCACTTGGTGATGATGATGGCTTATTACTTCAATGTACTATGGGAAAATAAACCATTAGTACTCGATTTTACTCCTCACAAAAGTCTCAAAATTAGTTTAGGGTATAAGAAGTTCTTACTTGACATGAGTTCACATTTTTGTTTCAGTCCTTCTTGGGGGACTGAAGATGCTGATGGTGCCAAACAATAAAGCATAAGCATAGACTCTATGAAAACCAGAGATCTGATTTACACATGGAAATATATTTCCCTTTTCTTTCAGTCCTCTGGTTTACAGCCTGGCACCAGCCAATGATGTCTGGTGCTGTGAATTAACCCAAAGTCCTTCCACAAAGTCCTTCCTAATTGCCTGCTGGTTTCATGGTCTTTTTCCCATGGCAAGTTCCTTGAACACTTGGACTATCATAGAACTTGCATTTTTTTTTTTTTTTGATTTTGTTGGAAGACTTTACTGCTGTTGATGATTTGATAGATCCAGCATTATTATTTGAGTACACTTCATTAGGTATTGGAGTTAAAATGTCAAAAAAAAAAAAAAAACACTGTTTGAGGAAAAGACTGAACTATACTTTCACAGAACACTACCACAGGACAACATGATTAGAGGTACTCCGTAACTCACTGTTAACTGTCTGTCATTTGAACACCATACAGATTGGCAAGAAAGAACATCAGGAAGAATGCACATAAATCCCTGCTGCCTTAGCAGACAGGACAATGTCTCTGACATGGGAACACCAATTTATTATTTTTTAGAGGAGGAGGCAATGTTCCAGATACAAAAAAAAAAAAAAAAAAAAAAAAAAAAAAAAAAAAAAAAAAAAAAAAAATTGACTAATTAACACTGCTCATGACAGCATTAAAAAGAATGTGCTTGTTTCAGGATACATCTCAAAGACAAATGGAAATGATTATTTTTAATAATATGCCAAGCTGAAGTAAAGAACTCCTTCCCTAGACTCAATGCCCCAGTGTAGGGGAATTCAAGGATGGGGAGGTGGGAGTGGGTGGGTGGGTG
>NW_022196915.1:72588654-72606127 GCF_008632895.1 Mastomys coucha
CCGGGAAAGGGGATAACGTTTCAAATGTAAATAAAGAAACTATCCAAAAAAATAAAATGAACAACAAACAGGGAGGAGTATAGGACAAAGTCTGTATTTGTTGAGGATGAATTTTATACAAATTTACTCTCATTTTTAACTTAAGGTCTTTGAAAGAATAAAAGACTATTTTCCTAATATGATGAATACCTGTATCAACCAGAAGGTAGTATTATACTCAGTGACAAAATATTATGAATATTTACATTAAAATGCAAATGAAACAAAGATATCTACTAATAGTAATGTGAAATCTACATCTTTTATAAGACATATTAAACACATACATATTTTTGTACATGCTGAGCCCGTGCTAATGAGCAAAATCATCCATTGTCATGAAAGCTGTAACTAAACAATGAGATGTAAAAATATAGCTATTATAAAAAAGAAAATAGTCATTTACAAATAACAACCTTGCTGCATGTAAAATACCTGATAATACACTGAAAATATAGTAGAATTAATAAGTGAGATTAAAAACATAAATGTTGCTATCTTAGCCTGTTCAGGTTTAGAAGCAATAGAAACATTTATCTTAGTTCTTGCCTTAGTTTTTCTTCTATTGCTGTGAAGAAATACCATGACAAAAGCAACTTATAGAAGAAAGAGTTTGGGGCTTACAGTCTCAGAGGATGTAACAATCTCAGTTCATGGCCAAGACGATAAGGAGCGTGGTAACAGACAGGCATTGCACTGGAGCAATAGCTGAGAGCTCACATCTTGACACAACAAGCATGAAGTGAAGAAAGCTAACTTGGGATATTGTGGGCTTTTGAAACCTCAAAGTCCATCCATAAGGACACACTTCTGCCAACAAGGTCACATCTCCTAATCCTTTCCAACAGTTGTACTGAGGACCAAGCATTCACATAAATGAGCCTATGGGGTCCATTCTCATCTAAACCATTACAGTTCTTAACACTAAAAGTTCCAGAGCTGTAAGACTTCACTAACACAGTTGGCATATGGTGGATTCCAGCAAAGAATCTCTTTCTTCAGGAAGAGATCTTTTTCCTTTGTGCTCTGACCAACAAAATTTCACTCTTGTGTAATCCAATTACCTACCAGAGTCCTACCTCCCACTATAACAATAATTTATCAATAATACAATTTGGGATGATACAAACATTAAGTCTATAGCCATGTTTAGACTACTATTGGGAAGAAGTACTGTTCATAAGAGCAGTAAAAGAGAACCTGAAATATGGCTTAGTGGTAAGAGCACTTCCTGCTCTTCTAGAAGACCCAAGTACAGTTTCAAGGGTCCAAGTTGGGTGATTCACAACCACATGTAACTCTAGTTCCAGAATATATGATTCACTCTTTTGATTCTGAGGGTACTGCAAACACACATGCACATATGCCAAAACACACACACACACACACACACACGCATGCATGCACACATGCACACACATATGTGCACGCACAAACACACATACATTTTTAATATAAAAATAAAAGATCAAGAAAAATCCAAATGGATGGGTGTACTGAACAGAGATATTCAAAATTGCTTCCTTCCATGATACTTATACTTTGAATGCAATTTCAACTAAAGAAGAATGAGTATGTAAGGTAATGAAGTTATTTTGTATTTAAATGAAAAATGAAAAGCGAAAATAATGAAAATTATGAAAAGATAAATAACATAGGTCTTTCTTCACCATATATGTAATGTCTTTAGATCTATAAAAAAAAAAGAGTAAAGAGTTGTGTCTAATGCTGGAGAAAGTTTCAAGGGCAATGTGGGACAATATGAGAAAATTTCAAGGACAACCCTAACTCTAACCCTAACCTAACCTTAACCCTAACTCTTGAAAGTTTCAAGGACAAGTTTGAATATGCTTGGTCCATGAGAAGTGGCACTATTTGGAGATGTGGCCTTGATGGTGGAGGGCTGGCCTTGTTAAAGGAATTGCATCACTGTGGGGGTGGACTATGAAGCTCAGCCAAGTGCAGAAGTGAGAGTCTTCCCGTTTCCTTCAGAACAAGATGTTGAATTTCCGGCTCCTTCTCCAGCCTCATGCTTGCCTGGATGTTGCCATGTTTCCTGCCTTGATGATAAGGGACTTAACCTCAGAACCTGTAAGCTATCCCCAGTTAAATGTTGTTCTTTTTTGAGAGTTGTCTTGGCTATTAGCAATGAAAGCCCTAAGACAGATAAAGTCAAGAATTTTTTTTAATATCCAATAAATAATTTAGATAAAACTGACAATGTAGATGTGATCCACTTGGAGCCTAACTTTTCAAATGGTTTAAATGTAAAAATATAAATTTATTCCTTGGAAGTTATATGAAGATTTACCCTAAGCACTGACAACTACACTCCATGTATATTCTCAGATAATTTTAAAATGGCTATTCAACCAAACAAATGCCAGATACAAATGTTCATGGCAGCACTGTTGACCATATCCATAAACAAAGGAATCCCAAATGACCACCAACTAATAAATGATGTATAGACTAAAAGGTGTATATCATTTAATGGAGTCATATTCACACAGAGGAATAGACAAGCCACAGTGTGAAGGAACCTCAAAAGCTTTATACTTAAGTAAAAGAAGCCACAAAAGAAAGGCCACAGTATGATTCATTTATATGACATATCTAGAATAAATACTCCGCAGAGACAGGAAACAGGTCAGTGTTTGCAGGAGTTAAAGGAGTTGAAGTTCAGAGTAGCAAATGATTTCTTAAAACATTTGGGTTCACCACAGGCGATAATGAAATATTTGGTGAAAGGTGATTATTGTACAACATGGTGACCATGCTACCCATTTCACGAAATCCTTCCTTGACAAGGGATAAACAATGTGTCTTCCTTCCTTATAATGTCCCAATGACTAGCCAAAATGCAATTCCACCAAAGTTCATTCTGGGGAGCCAATGAGATTATTGGGCTTATACATGGAGCATGGTTGAAGTGTAATGGACAGAAGTGTGGCCTACTCTAAAAAGAGCCACAACTGGAAACTCTTCACCCATTCAGTATGGATGATGGTTTCCTCATAGCTACGGATATGGATCCTACTCCCATCAACCCCCCTAGCCATTATACTCAAGCATCTCCCAGACCCCTTCATATGTACAGTTATAGCAGAGTTGCATATGAATGGCTGGGAAGAGGAACTAGAATCTCAAGTGAAGTCATTGGCCCTCCGTCTATAAGAAAATGTCAACAATCCACAGACCTGGTTGTGAGGGTGTCCTCCAGGCAGGCACACCTGGTCTGATGAAGATAGCAAGCAGCCCGCTTGGAGGATAGTGTTCTAGAACACTGCCACATTACAATGATTAGTTTACATTATCTGAATTTCACCTCAACAAAAATTGTAACTGGACAGTGGCTCAGAGGGCAATATGCTTGCAGCCCAAGCATGAGGGCCTGAGTTTGGATTTCCAGAGTCCATGCAGAGCCAGATTTGTCAGTATGGACCACTGAGTATCTCTTCTGCACTGTGTGGTGCTTCGTAGCCCACCCCCACGGTGATGTACTTCTGCAACTCCTGTGCTTCTGGGGAGAGGGAAGGCAGAGACAGGAGAATCATCAGAAGCTTGTATCCCAGTTAATATGACATAGGCAGAGGTCCAAAACAAAAAGACCTTGTCTCAAACAAGATAGTAGGCAAGGAATGACACCTGTGGATATCTTCTGAGCTCCAAACATGCACATGGTATGTGCATGGTCTCCTCCACATACCTGTACATCCAGCATGCGCATCCATGCAAAGATTTAATATGTGATTCATAGCTATAAGCATAAACACAGCCATAAATATACATTTCTCAAAACTCTGGATTCGGAAGAGCTGAGCATAAAAATCACAAAAGAAATCAAAGAAAAAAGATGCACACATCTAAATGCTTGAACATATTTAAAATTTGGTGAGTTAAAGAATAAAACAAAATGTGCTACGTTGGTATGGTTCCCAAAAAAATGCAGGGGTCTTTATGTTCGCAAACCCAGCCCTTCTGTTCATAATAACACTTCTCTGCTTCTCTAACTCCTCAAAGGGAAAATCAGCACCTCTTGTTAGCCTGATCTACAATAGCAGCTTAAAGAACATCAGCCATATTCATAAAATTCCCATCTTCCTAGCCACATAAAATACGGCCAAGTGTGGAATTTCTAAACACACTCTCCTTGCTTATTACAAAGGAGCAGAGCAAGCTTGTGGTGCACCTGTTTTGTTCATTTACAAACAGGTTTTTATTAGATATTTATTAGGATGCTCTATACAGATTGCTTTGTTTAATTTAGAAATTAAGTTTCCAGCTTGGCAGCAAAATTTCAAATAGTAGAATTCTAGAAAGGCAGCAGCTTTTAACCTTTGTGCTGCTCTTCTAAGAAGCTAATTAGAAAATTAAATCCAAAAGGACTAGGATCCTTAAAGTGTTGGCTTTGTAAATCAGGTGACAATTCCATTCACCTGCTATTTTGGTTTCTCCTGACTAGTCACTATAATGAGATATCCAAGAAATTAAAAGAGATTTTTTTTCTTTAAAAAAGAGAGAGAGAGAAGCTGCACAACCTTTGTTAATATTAGAAACTTTATTGCTTGGAAAATTAAATCTGAACAGCGAAGTCTTTTAGATTGTCTCATCACTCCTGGCTAAACGTTTTCTTAATTTATTATGCGCTTGATCAGTTGGTAAACTTCTGGGATAATTCCTAGTCGTGGTGTCAGCTGGAGGTTCAGTGCCTGACCATTATCTCAGTGGGTGCCCCGGCGCCCTGTGGGCTCACACCACAAATAGCTGGAGTCCACTGAAGAAAAAGAAGAAGAAGGAAAAAAAACACACTAAAGCTTTTTTCTGTCTCCATAGATATGTGCAGCCTATGAGTGCTCATTCTAAAGGCTTAGCTGAAAAGTCCCCCATTTCCTCTGTTTATGTTGCAACCCTTGACCCTTTCAAATGAGCTTAAAATACCTCCTCCTCCTGAAGACCTTGTTTTCTCTTTTGCCTTAAATGTGCCTGGCATTCTGTGATCTTTCACCAGCATACAGAAAGACCCAGGTTTGTGTGATTCCAATAGAGGTTCAGAAGACACAGCTGTCAACATTTCAAATACCAACTGCATAAAGTATATTACTATTTTAGTTAATAATGAACATTTAAAAAAAAAAACATTTTTTATTTGACCAAACACATGTATAAGGGAATCTTATATCTGGCTCTCTCAAAAGCTCATGTGAGAAAACATGTACTAAGGCCCTGAAGGGGTTAGAGTTTAGTGGGAGACACAGAGACATAAGGAAGGAATTGTTCTGCTAGGGGGTACGTTGTATAGAGGAAGACAGCCCTCAGAGGCATCTACAACATGAGACAGATTAACACAAGAAGAGCACTTATAAATTTTAAGTGGAATGGGAGCCTGCAGAAATGAAGACCCCCAGCAATGAAGAGATCTGTGTGTTGTCCTGCTGTGTTGTGCAGAAGTAGACTGGGTGAAAGAGGTGGTGTCTGTGCTAGTATGTTGGGGAGAAATCTGCAAGGCCAATTTGTTGGATTCTTCTTGGCACCTCTATATTCAGAAGCTAAGGCTTCTCTTTTGTGTTCTGTTTTGTTTTGTTCTATTCTGTTCTGTTTTGTGTTTTGCTTTGTTTTAACAGGAGGTAGCCTCTAGAAGGAAAGTGGTATGACAACCCTAAAGGAAACTCAGAATTGCTTCATGGCCTATGTCAGAAGAAAATGACAGGGTCGGGATACCTTCTGTTTCTACTGCTTTTTCAAATGTCAACACGCCATATAACGGAATAGCATGTGTTGAACTCATCAATACTATGAAAGGTCCAAACAAGGGGAAGATTAAGCTCAACTGAATTCAATTTGGCCTAAAGATTCCTCCACACATACTTCTGTACACAGTAAACTATCACCTAATTTCATATGTAAATTGAGTGTAAAATTCTCTTAAGATGAGAAACCAAGTCTCATGCAAGCCTGCAACCTTTCTAAGCACATCAAATGCCAGGCACTACCTGTAACCAATTAAGCTCTCTCTGTACCTCACTCGTATCTTCTCTAGTCACTTTCCAGAGAAATGGTGGCTATCAATATAATCTTTATATTTGATGGTGCAGAGTACCTGAGCCAGTATTGGATTAGAATGCTGCTCAATGACCTATGTTTGCCTTTTAGTGATATCTACAAAGAAACAAGGGCTTATTTTTGCCTTGAGGAGTGGAAGCCATGGATGAAGTCAATCAGGAAATGAAAATGGTATATTTGCTAGGAGTTGAGGGTTATGGAAGAAGAATAGAAGAGAAGAAAGTATTCCTGATTATGGGAGCTAGTGTTCAAAAATGGCTGCCACCAACTCCGCCTCTTTTTTGTACTTGCCTGATGGCTACTCACCTCAAGAGTTGAAGTCTAAATCTCTGAATATGAAGAGTTGAAGTCTAAGTCTCTGAATATGAAGAAGTCGGTAATCTTAGTAACTCAAGTAAAGCTAGTAGAATGTGACAGAAGTGTGCCATGTGATGTCCAGGGCTGAATTGGAAAGCCTGTGCTACTTTTACACAGTATGTTTGCTATGTTTGCTGTTACAACCCAGGCCCCATGCCATGAGGAAGCCCAGGGCACAGGTAAGGTCTAAGAAGCAAGCAACCACTGGAGCTTTAAGAGAGCTTCAACACCAGACACCAACAGATTGTATCCTTACAAGAGAAAACCAGCAAGTATCCCTTGGTTGAACTTACCATTTTCTACTACCATGAGGGATTAGAATAATAAATAATGTTCGTGGTCTATTTGTAAAATGCAGGTACAGGCAGTCATGTGTGTACCTGTGGAGGCCAAAGGTCAACATCAAGTGTCTTCTTCTGTTACTCTAAACCTTATTATTATTTTTTTTTAGATAGAATTTCTCACTGAATATTGACCTCACTGATTGACTGGAAGACCTGCCTAGTGAGTCCCAGGATGTTCCATCTCTGCCTCTTAGTATAGGAACTCCAGGTGAGCAGTGCCTTACCCTGCCTTTTAGATGGCTGCTGGTGGTCTGGATTCAAGTTCTCTTGCTTACACAGCTCATGCTTACCTCCCCAATCTCATGTTTGTGGTTTTAAGTTATAACATACTGAGTTAGCTCTTTGCATAGCAACATAGGTAAAGCAGAACATAGGTAAAGGAGAAGGTCACACAGGGACAGAGACACTAAACAGCCTCATAATGTGGGCATTAAGGTTTCACTGAAGTTGAGTCAAGAAGAGAAATATAGAGTAGGATAAAAGGGTGAGAGTGTCCTGTAGATGTTATGTAGTCACACAAAGAGCTGAAGAGTCCATCTTACATGGAGCGAGGATGCCAATGCAGAGATTTGTTTTTTAAAAATGTTTTATTACATTGGTGGAGGAGGTTGTGGTACTATGTTCAGCTTTGAGAATACTCTTTGAGGGTCACTGTGTGGAAAGCCCTAGGCTATAGAAATGACACACTTATCCACTTATAGTGTAGGAGCAGGGGTAGATAGAAATGCTGAACTGAAACATGCTAAGGAAAGAAACTTTCAGAGTTGGAGAGCATTTGGATCTGGCATGGAGCAGAAGGGGAAACTAAAGAAAATCTACTTACTGGCCTCTGACTGCCGGTGTGCCTAGTAAGCACCAAATGCTTTCCTGGGTCTTCAGAAGAAAGCATGCAGGGCCCTCTTGAGCTTATGTTTCAGTGAGGAAGAGAGACTATAAATGGGATTCATTGAGTTTAAGGCTCATTTAATTTCCAGTTAGTGCTCTTCCTGTTATTCTGTCTTCTTATTTATCATGCACTGTAGAGGAGAAATGGATAACTTTCCAGAAAGTAAAACAAACTCCCTGCTTTAATATTCTGAAGATGATCCCCTGAGGCTGACACTCTGGAAGCTGGAGAGAGTTCAGTTTTGAAGGGCTTGCTCTTCATACTGGTAGACCAAGCATGGAAACCCACAGGCACAGGGGTGGAAGCAGAGCCCTAAGCTATGGATCATATCTTTGGCACCAAGACAAGTAGCACAGAGCATGAAAGAAGCATGAAGGGCCAGGGAGAAATTGGTTCTTGTTTCTCTGTGAATGTTTGTTAATTCAACACAACTGTCCTGCTTGCAAGGCGTATTACAATAAAAATGAGACAAGGAGGAAAAGAAACCTCTAACTTTATGAGGCTTCCACTGTATTAAGGAATGTGGATAATAAGCAGGTAAAGAAACCAAGTAATGCCAGTCTAATAGCTTCCTACTTCTGCTCTCTCCATTTACCACAGATATGGGGGGCTTTAAACAGCACACAATTATTTTCTTATCCTTTTGGAAGTTTTTCAACTTTTGTCTGAAATGAATCGTGTGGATTAAAATTGGGGTGTCAGTAGGGTAGCATTCCTTCTGAGAATATATTGTCTTGCCCTCTCCTGCATCCTGCTCCTCTAGGCCCCTTGTTTATTCTGCAGTGACATGTCTCTGACCTCAGCTGGCACATCCCTGAGTCTCGTCTTCATCTCTTTCTCTAATAAGGATCTTTATGATAGTCCAGGATAATCTCCTGATCTCAGCATCCTCAACCTCAAGCACATCTACACAATTCCTTTTGCCATATAACATGACATAATGACAGAGTCTGCAGATCAGGATGAGCCATCTTTGGGTAGCTGTTGTTTGGCTGACCACATTCAAGGACTGAGAGTTGTGAAGGAGAGTAAACAGGTATAAAATATGAATGAAGAAGAAAACAACAGAACTGAGGTCACTTAGGGGGTCTTCATAAAGGCTCCGCCAGCCATGGAATTTCTGGGGATTTTATTCTGGATGAGGTGGAAAACATGAGTGGATTAATGGGATGTGTTTGTTCATGCTTTAATTTACTGCATTGAAGTTTCACTTTCAATGTAATATATAGAATACATTTAAGTATCTTAATTCCTAAAAGGAACAAAAAACAAGAGAGGTAGGTTTGACTGGCATCATATGATCAGAAAGGCCTTTGTGTTGTTGACTTTGTTATTTACATTGGAGTTATTTTAACGTGTATGTGGATGGAACTTTTCCAGTAAAAGGGGGAAACTGGATGAGCTGGTTCTGAAAAGAGTTAAAACCAGAGGTATCATGCCTGACTAAGCAAGAGGGCTATGGGGTCCTGTACTCAAGAGAAGGGGTTGATCGTGGTAGGACCAAGAACCATTCTTCCTTTGTTAACAGGGGTGGAATGGGAAATGGAATAAGGTAGAGTTAATAGAAAACAGATGTGAGACAACCGATATATTACACCTTTTTCTCTGGTGGAAACAAGCAGTAATGAGCATGTTACTAAATGAGAGGGAGGTGCGAGAGAGGGTGGGAAACAGTAGTAACCTGGGTAAGGGTGTTGATGGCTATAGGAGAGAAGAGTAAGTGTGAAATATTTATTGAAGAAAGTAGAAGCATGCACTGACTACAGAAGTGTTGTCGGATTCCTAGGCATTGTGGAGAGCCTCTTGAGGGTTATAGTCATTAATTTCCAACCACCAGAGTTTTGTGCATGTTTTTTTTTTTTCATCATCAGTTGCCTGAAAGCAGTAGTGGAGAATGTGAAAAGTTATATTTAACATTTGGGGAAGATAGGAGCCAGTGGGAGCAGTTTAGAGCACTGGTTCTCAACCTGTGGATTGTGGCATTGATATGCATAGAGAAGGGAAGAAATGCTGTGAGGGGCAGCTACCAGAAAGCAATTATTAAGATGACAGTTGAATCTAAATTGAGTAAGAGACAGAAGAGATAGGGTGAAGCAGCAATTGTGAGAACAGGTGGACTGAAGAATCCAGCAGGTTAAAAACAAGAATCATGGGTATGGAAGTAGAGTAAGAAGGCTGGGAACACAGAACGTTAAGGCTAGAGTAGGATGTCTAACTCAAGATTTTTGAAAACATTGAAGCAATAGGAGATTTTGATGAAAAGAAAATTGACCATTGAAAATATAGAGGTTTCTGCTGATGATACACTGTGAGGATTAGAGGTAATGAATGTAGGGAATCATGGGATCAATCCTGATGTTCCCTTAGCTCAGGGTCAGCAACACTTCCTATAAAGGGCTCATTGTGAACCCATTAGACTTTGTGGTCATTCATTCTTTGCCACCACCACTCACCTTTGTTACTGTGGGCAAAACTAGCTATTGATAGTATGGACATGAATAGCATGATTAAATCTCAATTAAAACTATATTTGTAAAACTAGACATTTGGCTGGTCAAAGCCAATTGACTGATTCTTGCACGTTAGGCAGTTACAGGGATAAGGCTAGCTGAGGGACCTGGAAGAGGAAAAGTATTCTCACTGGGATTTTATGTTATATAGATGTTCATTCATCAGGCAGTGGACTTTAGAGCTGCCATAGTCCTCCTGATGGTATTTAGATCTCTACAAGCTGTTCATATCCTGCTATGGTCTTCCATGTTTCAGGTACAATGACTGCTTAATTTGAAAGATGATTCTCCAAGACATAAGCAATGACTAGAGTCATTGAAAGGTCAGAGGAGGTATATGACACATTTCATGAATATTGTTGACTTTGAAGGACCCAGGATCAATGGAACGCCCAATAGAGATGAAGTGGAGCCACTGGGGCTTGGACTTGGAGGTTGGGTAACACCTATGTGAGGCATGGAGATGAAGCAGTGGTCGGTAGGTAATGGAACTGAAGACTTGCTTGCGTTTAATTGGAGGTGGTCTCTCTGGGAGGCATTTGAACAATGGCCAAAAGTATTCATACACAGAGATCTGTTAAGTCCAAAGCTTTTCAGTTTTACAAATTTCCAAATGCCAGGTTTTTTTGTACCACATGCTCCCACCCCACCCCACAGTCCTGAAAAGCAGGTAATGGAGATCTTTCTCTATGTGCATGCACCCCATGCTTAAAGTTAGGCAACCAAAAAAAATGCATACAAACAAAACAAAACAAAAGGGCTTGATGCATCTGGGATTTGTTAGAGTGTCAGGATTGATCAAGAATGCTCAGTTGACAGGGTCCCCAAATAAAGGAGATAGAGAAATGACTCAAGGACCTTAAGGGGTGTGCAGCCCCTTAGGAGGAACAAAAATATGAACTAACTAGTACCATCAGAGCTCCCAGGGACTAAACCACCAACCAAAGAGTACACATGGTGGGACTCAGGGCTCCACCTGCATATGTAGCAGATGATGGCCTAGTCGGTCATCAATGGGAGAGGCCCTTGGTCCTGTGAAGGCTCTATGCCCCAGTGTTGGGGAATGCCAGGAAGCAGGAGAGGGTGGGTTGGTGAGCAGGCAGGAGTGGGGAGGGAACAGGAGTTTTTTTTTTTTTTTTTTTTTTGGAGGGGAAACTGGGAAAGAGGATATCATTTGAAATGTAAGCAAAGAAAATATCTAGAGAAAAAATTCTCAGTTGATGCTCCCTTCCTTTTCAAAAGCTTATTTTCCCACCCGCCATCACCTCTATTTGAACTAAAGCTGAAATAAGAAAGTGATACATAAATTATCTGACATTGTCACCAATTAACAGCTTCCATCATGGAAAGGTTGGAAGCTGTTACTGAAGTGGGTATTTGCAGGCTGGTCTCTTTCCTTGCTCTGTGAACTTGCAAAGTCAGTAGGGGGTGGGGGGGTTGGGGGTGGGGGGTGGGGAGTAGAGCAGTCTTAGAATCCGAAGTTGGATTTGGGAGGTAGTTTGGGCACATTATTCAGTCACTTTTAACTTTTCTGTCTGTAAGCATTCTTACTTACAAAACACCAATTATGTGCCAGGCATCTGCCAGACATCTCACGAACTCATTTATTCAACAATTGCCACCTTAAACCTGGCTTCTGGGAGAGTCACGTGCAAAAATTGATATACAGCTATGTAAGCCATAAATCAATAAATATCTTAGCAGAGACCATTGCGCAGCACTCACTATGGTTTTCCTATGGCCCCGGTTGTCATCAAAATAGTGGACTAGGTTTTCAGAGGCCCTGATGGCCTCAATTTTTAAATTTTCTACTTTTACTATTTTTTTATATAAGTTTACTTTTTTTCCTGAAAGTTTTTTGTCGTTTTTTAGAAGCCAAATCGCCAATTTGTCCTTTACATTTTGTAGCAAAATTGCCAAATTCAGAAAACAGAAGGTGATGTTCTGAAATTCATAGACGACATGAGCCTCCGCCCCAGTATAATATTTGCTGTAACTTGTATAAATCCACAACCGACTGCCCTTTCTAAAGCTCCCCTGGCAAACTGATGGGTTTGGAAAGGGAGTCTGTTGGGGGTTCCTTTTCTGGACCCAGGAGGCATTCTGGCATTATAATTTACACCTGTGTTTTGTGCGTTTTATCCACTACTAATAATTATTGAATAATTACCACATTCCCCTACCGAGCCTCTCTTTTGTGTTCCCACTTCTTCCTAGGGTTTCAGTGAGAGTATTGCCTTTTGAAACTTTCTTTCCTTCTACAAAGAAGGTGGGTGATTTGTAGCTCTTATTTCTGAGCCAGTCATTTAAATGGGAAAGCTTTTTACCCCGTAGGCTGTCCTGACTCCCTGGCTTCTGAATGGCCTGTTACTGGAGGGATAATCGGTAATACTTTGTCCTAGGAGTCACTTTTGCTTAAAGACCTTAACACTCGTGTGTTTGTGACTCCCATGTCACCTGCTTTCATGTTGCATCTTCCAAATTTGCTAAGCTGATTGGAATTGAGATAAATTAGATCGTTTGCAGCCCAACTTGCCTGCCAAATTCAAATTGGCACTTGAAACATTTTGTCTATGTTTGGGGGATAGTTGGAAGACACATCATGAAGATTTAGCTCACTCAAGAAGTTTGGTTTTGTTTTTCTGTATGAAAAAACAAAAGATAGGTTAATTCCTACCTTTTAGGTTTGGTTTGGTTTTATTCTTTTAGTTTGTTTGGTTAGTTTTTTTCTTCTCTCATGTGTGCACATGCAGTGTGTGTATGTGTGTGTGTGTGTGTGTGTGTGTGTGTGTGTGTGTGTGTGTATGTGTGTGTTGCAAGTGTGTGGTACCTATAAACATATGCATTCTCACACATATGCTCATATATATTCATATATATGTGTGTGTCTCATGTATGTGGTACCTGTAAACATATATATTTTCATACATATGCTCGTGTGTGTGTGTGTGTGTGTGTGTGTGTGTGTGTGCGCAGATGCCAGAGAAGAATGTTCAGTGTCCTGCTCTATTGCTCTCTGCCATATATTTCCTAAGACCCTGAGACAGGGTTTCTCACGGAACTAGAGCTGACGGCCACATCTCCCAGTTTCCTAGGCAATTTTCGTTATAACTGGGTTCTTTGCTCATCATTTCTTCCGTTAACAAGCTGTAATTAATCTTGAAGAGAGCTTAGATTTCCCTCATTTCAATGAGTGCTTATTCTGTATCATAACTTGTTCCCTGAGCTGTTTGCTGTTGTTGTAGTTTTTGTTTCTTTGTTTTGTTTTTGTTTTTTCATACAGTATGGGCCATAACAAACCTCAATAAAGAACAGTATAATAGGCAAGATAATCTTGAGTTTGATTACTTGTGGGAGAAAAAAAAATTGCTCTGAGGCCCAGACCTTGTCACAGGATCAGGCTGCTTTATAAATTTACCAAAGCTAAGGACCTATAAGCAAAATGACATGGCTAGTGTAAGATTACAAAACAATTAAGCACTTATCACAGAAGGCAATCTTCACTGGAGGGTGATGGGTGTTACTTAACTTGGTAGCATTATAGAGCATGGGTGGGGCTTTGACAAAGGGGTTGGCATTCATTTCTTAACTCCAAACATAGGACTTCTGTGAGGCTGTTGGTGGGTGGGTGGGGAATAGCACCACCCTTTGCTTTTCCATAGAGGAATTGAGATGTTTAAAATTGGTTTGGAAATATAAGTGTTGGACATTCCGAACATCATTTTGTTCTCAAGGGCCTCCTCAGAATGAAACATTTCCAAATAATTTCCCTTTAAGGAATGGTGATAAGTAGAGCCATGGGAATGTTTGAGACTTCCATTGATTTCATTGTAAATAATGTATTCCTCTAACTAAGATCACTTTCTAACACATATGTTGCCTCACGCTGTCACCTCTAGTGTGAAAACCCCAGACATGGGAGAGAACAAATTGCATTCCCTGGTGCCACCATAGCCATCAAATGTTTGACAAAGCTAAAGTCTACCTCCACTATTTTTTTTCAGACATTGGTCAATTTATTCATGTAATAAATTATTACTGAACATCTGCCACCTGCTAGATTCTACGAGAGTAGAGAGTAATAAAACAAATAAAGCATAGTCCCTGCCCTCCTCAGGCACCCTCGGCAGCTGCTAAAAGTAAAATTAGAATAAAAATCCAAGTGCTGAGATGAGTTATATATAGAAATGACTGACCTCCAGAGATAATTGGTACAGGGGTGGCTGAGAAGATGTTCGAACACTTAACTGATGATAAACAAGCGTGCTTGTGTTAAATTGGGGCTATTATGTAGTGCAGATGCAGTGAATAGGAGAGGCTTGAGTTATTAACTGAATTCATGCACCCAGGTATGAGACCTGTGCTGCATGTACCTCTCCCTGCCCTCAAGGACTTTGTAACACTTATTCACTAGTTTATACCAAGAGTTTTCCCAACAGAAAACTGACACAACCATTCAGTTCCTTTTAAGCAATTGTTGGAATATCTTTGTTTCTCCTCTTCAGCCTAAACTCCTTCTTTCTTTGCAACCCCAAATGGTCCTCCCCACAACGAGAGACAGATAGATGTTGAGATCTCTAAAACACACCTTGGATCTCTCCCTCTATCACAATCTACCCAGCCACTATTGTAGTCCAAAACATTCACATCTCACCTGGCCCTTAATGATGTAGTTCTCATGGGCTTTCTTGCTTCTATGCCTCCTCCTATTCAACTGGGACACACAAACACACACACACACACACACACACACACACACAATCATACATCATACATTTCTGACTCTACAGCTAGAGTGAGCCTTCTAAATATGTTTACACTAAACTGTTTCCTCTTTTATATGAAAGGAAGCCCAAGTATCTTTCCTTGGGCTGTAAAGATGAGCTTTACCTAGCACTGGGATTACCTTTCAAGCTCAATATCCATAATTATTATTCTCCCGAAGCCATTCTGTATCTTTAATTCTTCAATTCCCTTTCTAGATTTGTTCCCTTGTACAGCTGGTCTTTGTGATTGGTACACCGTAGGCTGTGTATCAGTCAAGAACTTGGGATGATAGGATCGCCTCCTCCCTCTCAACATCACATTAGCATCACTGAACTTCTTAGCACATTGCACAGCAAAATCCAAGGGCTTCATTTTCATTGACTTCTGGGATTCTCACTTGTCTTCTTTCACTGAAACATAAATTCCACCCCTGTATTGTTTGTCTCTCTATCCCTGGTGCCTGGAGCAATGGAGTTGATGCCTAACAAATAGGAAAGACATTAGCAGATGGATGATGTTTCAAGATAAGGAAGCTATAATAAGAAACTGGGGGAGAGGAAGTGATAAGAAGAAAAAAGGAGACAGATAATTAGAAGTACATGGAGAAGACAGTTGAGATAGCTCAGCAGGTAAAGCCCACACACTAGCCATGCAAGTCTGACGATCCCAGCTCATGACCCAAGTTCATTCCCACCCCTACCTCATAGAAAAAGATATGATACCCTGCGAGTGGAGAGCCTGCCTCCAGGAAGTGCTTTAATCCAGGGACTCTGGTGAGATCCACTATTCTCTCTCCTGTGACTTTCTAAGGCAGGACCAGCCAGGAGGCACAGGCCTCCTGAGTTGCAGGGGAGTCACAGGAGAGTAGGGACAGGATCCTCTCAGCCTCAGTGGATCTGCAACCCTCCCTGCCCCTTCCCTGAAAGTGGAGAGCCTGCCTCCAGGGAGTGCTTTAACCCAGGGACTCACCCATCTGCGCCCCTGGATTTACCAGAGGAGAGCTGATCTCCCAGAAATACTGACACAGGCTTACAGACCCACAGGAGGAACAAGCTCTAGTCAGAGACAGCAAGAACATCTAACAGTAGAGATCAACAGATGGCGAAAGGCATACACAAGAATCCTACCATCAGAAACCAAGACTACTTGGCTTCATCAGAACCTAGTACTCTCACCACAGCAAGTCCTGGATATCCCAAAACACAGGAAAGGCAAGATTTGGATCTAAAATCATATCTCACAATGGTGCTAGAGGAATTTAAGAAGGATATGAATCAGTTTGGCAGTTCCTCTGGAAATTGGTCATAGTTCTACTGGAGGACCCAGCTATAGCACTCCTGGGCATATACCCGAAAGATGCTCCAACATGTAATAAGAACACATGCTCCACCATGTTCATAGCAGCCTTATTTATAATAGCCAGAAACTGGAAACAACCCAGATGTCCCTCAACAGAGGAGTGGATACAGAAATTGTGGTACATCTACACAATGGAGTACTACTCAGCTATTAAAAACAATGAATTTATGAAATTCTTAGGCAAATGGATGGATCTGGGAAATATCATCCTGAGTGAGATAACCCAATCACAAAAGAACACACATGGTATGCACTCTCTGATAAGTGGTTATTAGCCCAGAAGTTTAAGAGAGCACACCTGAAAGTGCTAAAACAAAAAGAAGCAAATTCACCCAAGAGGAGTCAAAGGCAGGAAATAATCAAACTCAGGGCTGAAATCAACTAAATAGAAACAAAAAGAACTATACAAAGGATCAATCAAACCAGGAGCTGGTTTTTTGAGAAAATCAACAAAATAGATAAACCATTAGCCAGACTAACTAGAGGGCACAGAGACAGTATCCTAATTAACAAGATCAGAAATGAAAAGGGAGACATAACAACAGACACTGAGGAAATCCAAAAAATCATGAGATCCTACTACAAAAGCCTATACTCAACAAAACTGGAAAACCTGGATGAAATGGACAATTTTGTAGAGAGATACAAGGTACCAAATTTAAATCAAGATCAGATCAATGATCTAAACAGTCCCATATCTGCTCATGAAATAGAAACAGGCATTAATAGTCTCCCAAAAAAAAAATGGATTTAGTGCAGAGTTTTATCAAACCTTCAATGAAGACATAATTCCAACACTCCTCAAACTATTCCACAAAATAGAAACTGAAGGCACACTACCCAATTTGTTCTATGAAGTCACAATTACTCTTATACGTAAACCACACAAATACCTAACGAAGAAAGAAAACTTCAGACCAATTTCCCTTATGAATATCGATTCAAAAATACTCAATAATATTCTTGCAAACCAAATCAAATAACACATCAAAACAATCATCCACCATGATCAAGTAGGCTTCATCCCAAGGATGCAGGAATGGTTCAATATATGGAAATCCATCAACATAATTGACTACATAAACAAACTCAAAGAAAAAAAACATATGATCATTTCATTAGATGCTAAGAAAGCATTTGACAAAATC
>NW_022196915.1:72611497-72617353 GCF_008632895.1 Mastomys coucha
TGGAGGGGAAACTGGGAATGGAGAAATTTATATGTAAATAAAGAAAATATCTAAAAAAAAAATAAAAAGAAAGCAGGGTGGGGGAAAGGGTGAAATGATGATGTGAGAGGCAAACAGCACAGGTCAAGAAACAGTTTGCAACCGCAGCCAGGGAATCTGTGTTAATCCTACAGAATGCAAATAAGAGTTTTAGGGGGAGGGGAGCGCTCATGGAGGTCAGATTTGTGTTGTAGAAAGATCACCGTGAAGGCAGTACAAAAAATGAATTAGAAGACAGAATAAAAATATGTTAGCAGAAAGGAATGGTCAGTGTGGCATTAAAGGGAGTTAGCAATTAAGGATGTGGCTGTGTTTGTCCAACACTGTGGCTGTACATCTGAGTCTGAGATGCCAGGGACTTCAGAGGAGTATAGATTGCTGAACTGAGACAGGCCCGGAGTTAACTCGTGTATCCCTGAAGATTGTGTGATGTAAACAATCTAAGTCATAATTTGCCTAGGTATAAAATAGGAATACTAGTAATCAGCTCACAAATTGATTAACCCACTTATGAACACTAAGGAATCCTATGTTATATTATTAGGTATTCTCTCTTACAGCTGAGGGTAACTCTAATGCATGACCCCATGACTTAGCCAGAGGCCAGCCCAGGCTGCATGTTTCTAAAACAATATTACTTTTGAATACGGTATGAAATTATTAAGCCAAGCTAATCAATACTCTATTATCTCTAATATTTAACATATTTCACAATGGGAGCATATGGAGTTTACCCTTGGTAATCTTAAACCCTCTTATATTAGACATATTCACCATGCCATGCAACTTATCTTTAAAATGAGTCAACTCATTCACACTGAGACTTTTAATCCTTCAACTATCATCATCCAGGTGCTGTCCCCCAGTCTTTGGAACCTCCATTCTGATGTCTGTTCCTATAAGTTCAATTGCTACATGAAAAGTATTTTTTTAGATTGGTTCCTTTGAAAAACCAACAATCTTCTATGGTTATGTTTTCTAAATTCAATTCTAATCTTTATATCTATTTTCCATATCTATTTTACACCATAGCTATAAAAAAGGAGTAATGTGTATATGTGTGTGCATGCATGCCCAAAATGTGTCCTGATTAGATCAAAGTAATTAATACTGTGTCCATTCTTCAGTTGAGAGACACCTCAGTTGCTTCCAGTCTGGTGATTAACAAATAAGGCTGTTAGGAATGTAGTGTACCACACGTCCTTCTGGAATGGTAGAATATCTTTTGGGTATATGCTCAGGAACAATATATTTAGGTCTTCAGGTAGAACTATCTACAATTTTTTGAGGAACCACCGGATTGATTCCCAGAGTGGTTGTACCAGTTTCCAGTCTAATAGCTATGGAAGAGTGTTCTCTTTTTTCCACATCCTTGAGAGCAGGTGTTGTCACTTGAGCTTTTGATCTTAGTCATTCTGATTGGTGTAAGGTGGAATCTCAGAGTCATTTTGATTTGCATTTCCCTGATGACTAAGGATTTTGAATATTTCTAGGTGTTTCTCAGACATTCTGGGTTCCTTCCTGGAGAATTCTCTGTTTAGCTCTGTATGTCATTTTTAATTTGGTTATTTGGGTTTTTAGAGGTTAGCTTCTTGAGTTCTTTATGTATTTTGAATATTAGCTTTGTATTGGTGTAAGGTTAGTGAAGTTTTTTTTTTTTTCTCCAATCTATAGGTTGCTGTTTTGTCCTACTGACAATGTCTTTTGCCTTACAGAAGCTTTTCATTTTCATGAGATCCCATTTATCAATTGTTGATCTTTAAAGCCTGAGCCATTGGAGTTCTGTTTAAGAAATTTTCCCCTGTGCCAATGAGTTGAAGTCTCTTTCCCACTTTCCCTTCTATTAGATTCAGTGTATTTGGTTTTATGTTGAGGTCCTTAATCCATTTGGACTTAAGCTTTGTGCAAGGTGATAAATATGGATCTATTTTCATTCTTGTACACACAGACTGCCAGTTAGATCAGCACCATGTATTGAAGATTCTTTCTTGAGGATTAAAGGATCAGAGGTGAGGAGGACACAACATCTCTCCCAACACCAGGAGTAACTGGGATCAGTGAAACCCAGGCACACAGGAACTCCACCAGTCCAAGGGCATGGGTTCCTTCTGGTCTATCTGGGCCAGTGGCCTGAGGAGACCTTGGGCACAAACTCTGCAGTGAGTCCCATAATACCCAGAGGAAGCTCTACTCCCAGGAGCTTTAACTGGCCCAGAATCCCAGGATAATAGAGACAGCTTGACTCTGAGGAGTTCTGACACAACCAGGATCACAGGAAGGATAGGTTCCAGTCAGATATTGGGCAGGTAGCACTAGAGATAACCAGGTGGCAGGAGGCAAGCAAAAGAACATAAGCAACAGAAACCAAGGTTACTTGACATCATCAGAACCCAATTCTCCCACCATAGCAAGTCCTGGACACACTATCACACAGGAAAAGATTTAGATTCAGATCTAAAACCACTTCTCATGATGATGATAGAGGACTTTAGAAGGACTTAAATAACTCCCTCAGAGAAATACAGGAGAACACAGGTAAACAGCTAGAAGCCCTTAAAGAGGAAACACAAAAATCCCTTAAAGAATTACAGGAAAAATAATCCCAGCACTTGGGAGGCAGAGGCAGGCTAATTTCTGAGCCTGGAAGCCTTTGTCTTCCAGGCAAAGGAAATGAACAAAACCATCCAGGATCTAAAAAATGGAAATAGAAACAATAAAGAAATCACAAAGAGAGACAACCCTGGAGTTAGAAAACCTAGAAAAGAGATCAGGAGTCATAGATGCAAGCATCACCAACAAAATACAAGAGATAGAAGAAAGAATCTCAGGATCAGAAGATACCATAGAAAGCATTGGCACAACAGTCAAAGAAAATGTAAAAAACAAAAAGCTCCTAACCCAAAACATCCAGGAAATTCAGGTCACAATGAGAAGATCAAATCTAAGGATAATAGGTATAGAAGAGAGTGAAGACTCCCAACTTAAAGGGCCAGTAAATATCTTCAACAAAATCATAGAAGAAAACTTCCCTAACCTAAAGAAAGAGATGCCCATGTACATACAAGAAGCCTACAGAACTCCAAATAGACTGGACAAGAAAAGAAATTCCTCTCATCACATAATAATCAAAACACCAAATGTAATAAACAAAGATAGAATTTTAAAAGCAGTAAGGGAAAAAGGTCAAGTAACATATAAAAGCATATATTACACCAGATTTCTCACCAGAAACTATGAAAACTAGAAGATCCTGGGTAGATGTCATACAGACCCTAAGAGAACACAAATGCTAGCCCAGGCTACTATACCTAGCAAACTCTCAACTTCCATAGATGGAGAAAACAAGATATTCCATGACAAAACAAAATTTACACATTATCTTTCCATAAATCCAGCCCTACAAAGGATAATAGATGAAAAACATCAACATAAGGAGCAAAATTACACCCTAGAAGAAGCAAGAAAGTAATCTTTCAACAAACCCACACAAACATAATTCCACTTCTAACGACAACAACAAAAAAAAACAGTAACAATTACTTTTCCTTAATATCTCTTAATGTGAAAGTTAATATTACCAACATATCCTAATTGATTGAAATTCAAAAATATGAGGAATTATTTGTTGAACTATGTTGGCTATCATCTGGTGGTCTCTCTAAGTTGGTAATTGGAGAAATAGGTCCATATTTTACAATCCATATACACTTTCTGCTCATTTGTATGTGACAGTGTCTTGCTGTGTACCACATAATGGTCTTGAAATCATGCTTCTCCTATCTCAGCCTCTCTATTAGTAAGATTGTTTATTTCATGTTTTTACACTATACTATGGTTCTCAGATCAGCATTATTTATACAGCCAAAAGAAACGTAGACAATTAAGTTGGGAGGTGGCTTGTAAGAGAACAACAAAGAGTGAGACTGAATGTTTTGCTTGATATTTACAATTATTGTATCAATTTTTAAGAAGAGGACTTTATGTTACTCTTCTTCTGAGATGAATGCTTTTCAAAATCATCACAGCCAATGAACCAGATTCTTACCCTCACCTAATGTCTGTGCCACCTACAAAAGATTGTTCAATTGATTGTTGTTCTATGTCAAACAACTTTTATAATACTTATTTTTATTGTTACAATATTTTATAACTTTTAAAAAATATGATAAAATAAAAAAAGAAAAAGAAAAAGAAGATTCTTTCTTGTCTCCACTGAATGATTTTGGCTTCTTTGTCAAAGATTAAGTGTCCATAGGTGTGTGTGTTTTGTTATGTGCACCTTCAATTCTATTTCCTTGATTGACTTGTCTGTTTGTATCACTATTGCTCCATAGTACAGTTGAGGTCAGGGATGGTGATTCCCCAGCAGATCTTTTTGTTGTTGTTGTTGTTGTTGTTGAGAATTGTTTTGGCTATCCTGGGTTTTTTGCTTTTCCATATGAAGTTAAGAATTGCTCTTTTCATGTATGTGAAGAATTGTGTTAGAATTTTGATAGGGATTGCACTGAACCTGTAGATGGCTTTTGGTAAGATGGCCATTTTCACTATGTTAATCCTACTGACAGATGAGCATGAGATATTTTTCCATCTTCTGAAGTCTTCTTAAATTTCTTTCTTTAGAGACTTGAAGTTCTTGCCATACAGATCTTTCACTTGCTTAGTAAGAGTTACACCAGGATAATTTATACAATTTGTGGCCACCATGAAGGGTACTGTTTTCCTAATTCCTTTTTCAGCCTGTTTATTATTGGTGTAAAGGAAAGCGACTGATTTCTTTGAGTTAATTTTATATCCAACCACTTTGCTAAAGTTGTTTATCAGGTATAGGAGTTGTTTGGTAGAATTTCGGTGTCACTTATGTATACTGTCATATAATTCACAAATAGTGATTCCTTGACTTTTGTTCCAATTTGTATCCACTTGACCTCCCTTTGTTGTCTTATTGCTCTAGCTAGAACTTCAAGTACTATATTGAATAGATAAGGAGAGAGTAAACAGACTTGTCTCTGATTTTAGTGAGATTGCTTCAAGTTTCTCTCCATTTAATTTGATGTTGACTGTTGGCTTGCTGTATATTGCTTTAATTATGTTTAAGTATGTGCCATGAATTCCTGATTTTTCCAAGACTTTTAACATTAAAAGCTTTTGGATTTTGTCAGACTCTTTCTGCATCTAATGAGATGCTCATGTGACTCTTTGAGTTTGTTTGTATGGCGAATTATATTGATGGATTTTCATATATTGAACCATCTCTACATCCCTGGAATGAGGAATGCTTGATCATGGTGAATGATGTTTGATGTGTTTTAGGTTCAGTTTGTGAGAATTTTACTGAGTACTTTTGCATCAATATTCATAAGTGAAATTGGTCTGAAGTCCTATTATCATTGTTGGGTCTTTGTGTGCTTTAGGTATCAGAGTAAATGTGGCTTCATAGAATGAATTAGGTAGTGTTGTTTCTGTTCTATTTTGTGGAATAGTTTGAAGAGTATTGTTATTAGCTCTTCTTTGAAGGTATGATACCATTCTGCACCAAAGCCATCTTGCTAAGGGCTTTTTTTGTTCATTTGTTTGTTTTTTTTTTGTTTTGTTTTGTTTTTGGTTATGAGGTTTTTAATGACTGTTTCTATTTACTTATGGGTTAGAGAATGGTTTACATAGTTTACCTTATCTCGACTTAACTTGGGTACATAGTATCTTTCTAGAAAATCATCAATTTCTTCTATGTTTCCAGTTTTGTTAAGTATAGGCTTTTGTAGTAAGATCTGATGATTTTTTGAATCTCCTCAGTTTCTGTTGCTATGTCTCCCTTTTCAT
>NW_022196915.1:72617363-72652405 GCF_008632895.1 Mastomys coucha
TACTAATTTGGATACTGTCTCTTTGTCTTTTAGTTAGTTTGGCTAAGGGTTTATCTATCTTGTTATTTTCTCAAAGAACCAGCTCTTGGTTTTGTTGATTTTTTTTGTATTGTTCTGTTTGTTTCTAATTAGTTGACATCAGTCCCTCCTGGTCTCTTGATTACCTTTGGTTGACAGTCTATTTTATTGGGTATTAGAATGCCACTCCCCCGCTTGTTTCTAGGACCACTTGCCAGCTCTTTACTTTGAGGTAGTGTCTGTCTTTGTTGCTAAGGTGTATTTCTTGTACGTAGCAGAATGATGGATCCTGTTTACATATCCAATCTGTTAATCTGTGTCTTTTTATTGGAGAATTGAGTCCATTGATGTTGAGAGGTATTAATGACCAATGATTGTTTGCTCCTGGTATTTTGTTTTTAGAGGTGGTATTATGTGTGTCTGATTCTCTTCTTTTGGGTTTCTTGTGAGATGATTAATTTCTTATGTTTTCCTGGGTGTAGTTACCCTCTTGCATTGGAGTTTTCCTCCTAGTAGCCTCTTTAGGGCTGGATTAGTAAAAAGATATTGTTTAAATTTCATTTTGTCATGGGATATCTCAGTGTTTCCATCTATGGTGATTGAGAGTTTTTCTAGGTGTACTTCAGTCTGGGCTGGCCTCTGTGGTCTCTTGGTGTCTGCATGACATATGTCCAAGATCGTCTGCCTTATAGAGTCTCTGTTGAGATGTCAGGTGTAATTCTGATAGGTCTGCCTTTATATGTTACTTAACCTTTTTCCCTTACAGTTTCTAATAGTCTTTCTTTGTTCTGTACATTTAGTGTTTTGATATTTTTCTTTTCTGGTCTAATCTATTTGGTGTCCTGTTGGTTTCTTGCATGTTCATAGCTATCTCTTTCTTTAGGTTAGGGAAGTTTTCTTCTGTGATTTTGTTGAAGATATTTATGGCCCTTTGAACTGGAGATCTTCACCCTCTTTTCTTTCTATTATTCTTAGGTTTGGTCTTTTCATTGTGTCCTAAATTTCCTGGATGTTTTGGGTTAGGAACTTTTTACACTTTTTACTTTCTTTAACTGGTGTATCAATAACTTGTATGGTATCTTCTACACCTTAAATTCTCTCTTTCACCTCTTGTAGTCTGTTGGTGATGCTTGTATCTATAGTTCCTGTTCTCTTTCTTAGGTTTTCCATCTCCAGGGTTGCTTTCATTTGCAGTTTCTTTACTGTTTCTATTTTCATTTTTAGGTCTTGGGCTATTTTGTTCAATTCCTTCACCTGTTTGATTAATTTTCTTTTTATTTCTTTAAAGGATTTATTTGTTTGCTCTTTAAAGGCTTCTACCTGTTTGCCTGTGTTTTACTGTATCTCTTTAAGGGAGTTACTTATATCCTCCTTAAAGGCCTTTATTATCTTTATGAGATGGGATTTTAGGTCAGAATCTTGCTCTTCAGGTGTGCTAGAGTATCCAGAGCTTGCTGTGATGGGAATACTGGGTTCTGATTACATTGGTCCAATTACATTGGTTTCTTTCTGTTGCTTATGTTCTTGTGCTTGCTTCTAGCCATCTGGTTATCTCTGGTGTTAACTGGCTTGGTATCTCAGATTGGAGTAGGCCTCCTCAGAGGCAGGAAGAGCTGTGTGACCTAGGCCTCCCAAGAGTCAAACTCAGTTTCTCAGCAAGAGAAATACATGCTCTTTTGTTGAGCCTTCTCTACAACCAAGGAATTTACTTCTTATTCAGTTCCTATATATATAGCTGTGTCTCCGTCCACCAGCATCTTCACGCAATCCAACAGCTGCTGTTCTATTCCCTACTTGTACAAAATATTCTACTTTATCTTCTTCACAGGAGTGAGCACAGGCAGCATCTGTCTTCGCTGACATTTCACTTCACCATGTTGCTGCAAATGACAGAATCCCATTCCTTTTTATGGTTGATTAATATTCCTTTCTAGGTATATACCATGTTTATGTTATCCATTTATCAATGGGTATCTAAGCTGACTCTATATCTTGGCTATTATAAATAGTGCTGCAGTGAACATTGGACTTTGTATATCTCTTCAACCAACTGATGTCCTTTCCTTTATATATGTACCCAGTTATGGAATTTCTGCATCATATAGAGCTATTTCTAGTTTTTTGAGGAACCAGTTATACTGTTTTCTCTGGTGGTGACACCAATTTACATTACTGTCTACAGTGAGTCCTCACCAGCACTTGTGTTTTGTTTTAAGGAAAAAGAATTCATTCAAATTGGGATGAGATGATACCCACTGTTGGTTTTATTTGCATTTCCCTGGTGATTTGTGATATTTAGCATTTTTATATACTTGTCGGCCATTTGTGTACCATCTGCTCATTGTAGACCATTTGCTCATGTCTGTGTGTTTATTTTGTTATGCATCCCTGCCTTGCCTGGAACTAACTATGAAATCCAGGCTGGCTTTGTACTTGGGCAATTATGCCTGTGCCTTCTGAGTGCTGGGATGATAGATGTGTACTACCAAGTCCAGCTATTTACCCATTTTAAATGTGGATTATTTAGGTTAATTTTGCTGTTGATTTTGTTTGAGTTGATTAGGCATTCTGAATAATGCGGGAACTCTGAATAATAATAATGCAACTTTAATCTTTTTCAAAAGAAAAGTTTGCAAATATGTTTTTTTATTCTTCAGGCTGTCTTTTTACTCTATAATTGTTTCCTTGGTTAAAGATAAGCTTCCCATTAGATGTAATCTCATTTTTCACTTGTGCTTTTGGGTTCTTATACAAAAGAATCTTCCCTAGGATCAATACCTAAAATACTCTCCCTGTGATTTCTTCAGGTTGTTTTATGGTTTGGGATCATCTAAGTCTTTGATCAATCCATTCGGATTGATTTCTACAAATTGTGAGAGACATGGGTCCAGTGTAATTGTTCTTCATGTCAACATCCAGGTTTCCCAGCACCATTTGTGAAAGACAGTAGACTTTGTCCAGTATATATTTGTGGTGCCTGGTTCATATGGATTGTCAACTTGACAGAATTTAGAGTTATCTAGTAGATACACCTTTGGGCATATCTATTTGTAGGAAATTTCTAGATTGGGAATTGAAGGATGAACCCATCCTAGATCTGGCTGCCTTCCTATAATGAATAAGAGCAGAAAGCAAGCTAAACATCACCATTTACCAATCTCAGATTCCACACTGAGGATCATGACCAGTTGCCTCATATTCCTGCACCCATGCCTTCCCTGTCATAATGAAGTGTGCTTGCAAACTGTGAGCCAAAAATAAATCCCTCCTTCCTTAAGTGGCTTTTGTCAGTTATTTTTATAATAACAGCAGCAGCAGCAGCAGCAGCAACAGCAATAACAAAGCAAAACCTACAAGTTAAAATTGCCTGTGTTGAAGCCTAGTTTGTTGGGTTCGTTTCTGTGTTCTCTGCTCCACTCTGTTTCATTGACATGCAGTAGTTGCTAGGCCATAGCTATGCTCCTCGGTTACTGTTGTTTCGTACTCTTCAGCTAGGCAGGGTGCTGCTGCTAGTGTTGCCTTTGCTGCTCAAGAGAGGACCTCGGATTATTAGTGTGACGTCCCAGGTAACTGATTCATGAGCTTCTTGGTCACTGGAAAAAGTATATTTCCATTACTCTTAAAAAAAAACCTCGCACTGTTTTAACATTAGTCTCTGTAGTCCTCGCACTGTTTTAACGTTAGTCTCTGTAGTCCTCACACTGTTTTAACGTTAGTCTCTGTAGTCCTCGCACTGTTTTAAAGTCTCTGTAGCATTGGTTACTTTGAGTCAGGAAGCTAACTTTACTCATCCCCAAATAAAACCAAACATTAAGGATGAGATTGGGGTTGTCCAGGCCATGGACCAAGGTCTGCAGCAAGGAACCCAGCTCAGGAGTGAATGTCCTGGATGAGAGGTTTAGGCTGTTAACATAATATCTCCCAGCTAGGCCGTGTATAACCACAAGCTTCAAACCTAACACAATTGCCCTTCGGCATGGTAATTCTTCTAGTACTTACATTTTTCTTATTTTTCTTTTTACCTTACCTCACTCTCCAAATTTTCTTTCTATCAGACATCCAGATACAATGAGATGTAGCAAGGCTGATTATAGATCCCAGCCCCGAATAGACCAGAAGAGCCCACACCTATATAGTCACTGTCTTTCTCTTTGAATCTATCTTTAGGAGAAAAGGCTGTATCTGCTAGAGACAATATTTTTAGAAATTTAATAGACTAATTTAGAAGTACATATTTTTCAAGGGGGCCACCCATGCATTCTATTAACTGCACCTCACTGTGACATGATCACAAAGGCTTCAAACCTTGGGGACTGAGAAACCTTTTAACTCTATGTTTAGTAAACGTTAAATCCTTGGTTGGTGACCTGAGTTCTCCCCCAGTGTAGCTCAGGCTGTCGAGGTGGGGGGAATATTTCAGTCATTTGAATGTCAGTTGAAGAGCACACTCATCACTGTGGCATATCATCAGAGCCCCGGGTCATTTACACTGGTGCTTGTTTTACTTCACAGCCCAGAGCCTTCCCTGAGCTGCTGTCATTCTGACCCTGAGGCTGCCCTTCACAGCCTCCTGACTCCACTCCCAACATCCTCTTTCAAGCTGACACAGAGCAAAGGCTGACCTTGTCTCATCGAGCACTTACCCACACAGACCCAATTAATCTTTGGTTGCCAGTCAATCTCCCACACTGCCCTCCTTGAACACTGTAGAAGTTCGCAGTGGGGAGGCTGTTGGCTTCATTTGTTTCCATCTGAGAGGAGCCATGCCTGAGCATAGACAGCTGCCCTGTTGAATGATGTGAGGACCTCAGAGGACCACAGGTGTCTTCTTGTCAGTGTCAGAGTGTGGGAACTCACCCCTAGTCCTTTCCGTTGCTGCTGGAAGCTTTTCTCTCTAAGAATAAAGGCTGTATATAGGATAAGTAATTAGCCAATCACCTTTAACAAGGAGTCAATGCCCTGATATACAAAGATAGAGTGAAGGGACAGAAAAGCACAGAAAGAATCCTGAGAATTCCAAGATATTTCAGATTATTCGGTACCTCCATATATCCCCCAAGTAAGAGAACAAGGTAACTGTGGAGTCAATTAACCTGGGCTGATTCACAATGATTAGATAATGTGTCCTGCACATGCAAAGGGATTGTAACAGTGCCTACCTGTGTTATAATGAAGGCAACTATTATTCACTGCTTGTATTAGGCAGAATTCTCTAGAAGAAGTCAACCAATAATTATAAAGGGATAAAATCAATTGGCTGAGTTCTCCAACCATGGCTTCCTACCTGCTAAAGAGGCAAAGAACGCAGGAGATGAACATAGTGCAAGAATGCAAGAAGCTCTGTCTTGCCCAGCTGAAGGCCTGGGCATTCCCTGGGAATTTTTGCTGCGATCCCATGTGTAATAGTTGAAAAGGCTGCAACCTGTGATGGGAGTCACGATGGATGGAACTTCACCTGCTGGCCAACTGCTTACTTTTGCTATTTTTATTTTATCCAGGCCTCCAGCCTGAGGCATGGTGCCACCCATATCTAGGATGGATCTTTTCCCCTCTGTTACTGTCACACATAACACCCTCTCTGAAAAAAAAAACCTCCACAGACACCCATAAGGGTGCTTTACTAATCTTAGAGGTGTCTATCAATCCATAAGTTGCCAATTAAAGCTAATCATTATATTATAGTGTGGCTTTGGCCACACTCAGTTGTACAGAGGCACACAGAAATTCAGGAAGAGCTATAGAGTGAGACTCATGGCTTCCACTTTAAATACTCAGGATTTAACTAGATTCCTTCCAATGGGAGAATCTCCTACCAGAGGCAGGTTGCCCAAGACACTGAGCTAATTTATCATTTATCCAAATGTATCCAGTTGACAGCAAATGATGCCTCAATCTAGATCTGGTAAGATTCTCACCCAAGAGAATGGGGCATGGGATCTGATAAGGAAGAGGAGGGTATTGCCATAAAATGGGGAAAGTTGACTTCCAGTATAGCTTCTGACTCCAGTAACATCATCCCCTATCATCGTTCCTGTGGTTTATGGACCTATGACATCTGCTGGGGAGAGTTGGGCCTTTTGGCAAGTAGAGTAATGTCCCCATCCGATACAGATGCCCAAGTTGTAATCCTCTGAACTGGTGGATATGGGTTGTTAGATGTTTAAGGAAAATTAAGCTTGCAATTGGGATGAAGCTAACTAATCATCTAACCTTGAGATATGCAGGATGGTTTGAGATTATCTAGGAGGGTCAGATGTAATTACTAAGATTTTCTTTTTAGGAATATTTTCTTTATTCTTTGACAATTTCATATGTATGTATAATGTATCTTGATTATATCTGTTGAGGTTTGGTCTGTGGCTATGTATTGTAATGCTAAAGTTTGTACCCCAAAGTCTAATTGCCTCAAGATGAAGAGATACTTATGTATATGAGCTTCTTCCATATAAATCTTGCCCCCAAGTTATCCAGGACTGGTTAATAAAGATGCCTACAGATGGTAGTTAGGCAGAAGAGAGATAGGCAGGACTTCGGTTCCTAGGCTTGGGGTCTGAGGCAGGAGCCATGTTAGAGGGAAGAGAGAAAGAAGAAAGATGCCATGGGGTAGTAGATCATGAACACACAGCTATGAGGACAAGCCAGTTGGAGTAAGAGTGGCCCAGGGGGAACATGGCAAGTGATATCTTGGGGTTATTGGCAGTTAGGGTTGATATCTGCCCAGCTCTAGTGATTTCAAGGCTTATTATAAAATATAAAGGCTTGTGTCTTTTGCTTAGGAACTAAATGATCTAAAGTGGGGTAGAAACCACCAAATAGTATTTACCATCACACATTTACTTCTAACTCCTTCTCCACTTCCTCCAGACATCTCAAACACATGCCTTCCCACCTCCATGTTCTCTTCTTTTCAATATTGTTTAGATGGATTTAAGTTTAAGTATAACAGACATGTGTAACCAGCTCTGTGCAGTGCCTGTGGAGGGCAGAGGAGGGCATCAGATTCCCTGGAACTGGAGTGACAGATAGTTATGTGCTATTTTATTATTTGTGTTCTGGGACCCAAACCCAGTTCCTCTGCAAGAATAGCAAGTTTCCTTATCTATGGAGAGATCTCTCCAATCTTGTCCTTCTCTTTTTGACAATTAAGATATTTGGAAGTCAAGTAAGGAAGCAGTGGAGGATATCAAAGGGTGACATAGAAGGCAGTAAATCATCATTGTAGTCTGTGCAGAAGCAAGTAGGGGCCACCACTGTAGGGATGTGGGCCTCCTCATAGCTCCATGAATACCTAGATTTCAATCTGTTGACATCCATGTTGGGCTTTTAATCCATAGAACCTAAAGTTAGTGAATTTGCATTATTTTATGTTCCAAGGTTTATGACAATTTGTTGCAGCAGTTATGAAATTTCCATGGGGAGATTCAGAAGAAACGCCTCAAACAGGAGCACTTGTCCAAGGCTGCGAGCTGATTTTAAAGCCCTCAAGGAGAAGAGCTTTTCAAATCACACCAGCACCTAAAAGCTTCGCAGCTCCATTTTTACCTCTGGCATGCAGCGTTTGCTCCAGGATGCCTTGACCACAGGCAGTCAGAAGTAGGTCAGCAGCAGGACTAGTCCAGAGGGCATCCATGATGGGAAGTTAGGGTGGAATTTATGGAAGAACTTTTCCAACTACTGCCTCAAAAGAAATAATCACTATGGATGTGGTTAAGGATCTGACTAGGCAGGTTTAGAAAAAGGAAAAAAAGCACAGACAAAGTGTGTCCTATATCTCAAGTTTACCTTCATTGTTCCAAAGAATAGCAGGGATCTGGGAGACTGTCATCTTAAGGCACAATGCGTCGAGTTAAAGATGGAGTGGCAGTATTAATGGAATTGCCTTGCTTTAGTGGGTTTAAGGCAAATCCTTAACATTATTTTCCTGCCGTTTTCTAAATTAAATTTATAAGAAATATTATGTATCCCGCTGTGCAAAGTGAAAGCCACATTCTTGTAAAGGGCTTATAATCATATTAAAAAGCTGGAGGGTGAAGTTTGTTCATGCCATCAAAGTCACAAAGTAAAAAATAGAGTCTTATATTGTGCATTTTATAATGGTAATACCTTTTGGGATATATAACACCACAAAGTGCTTTTTTGATATTGTTTTGTTGATCCTCAGAACATCCCTGGTGGGGAGGTGTATTTTTATCTCCACTTTGCATATGGGAAAACTGAGGCACAGCTAGTGTCAGCCATTCGCCATGGCCTGCCAGTGGGCTGGAAGCAGCTTGGGCTGCCTGGAGACCATTCTCAACACTCATCAGACAGCAGTCATCTCTCTAATCTACCTTTCTGCAGGTACCGAAATAGCCCCAGGAGGACTTCAGCATCTCTCAAATTTTATCTTCAAGTTCCTCAAGAAGAAAAAGTACTATAAATAGATTTTCTGTTAATTCCACTACATGTGCTTAAAATACTTATGAGCAGTTCGTGAGCTGGGGAGGACTGCTGATGGGCTGGGCTCTAAGTGGAAACATTTTGCGAAGTGAGTGGACATGTGGTTGCTCTGGGAAAGTCATGAGACAGTTAGGACAGCTGTAGTAGGTCTGCAACCCAGTAAGCTGGAAGCTCTCCACTGGAGCCTGCCTGCTAACGATCATACATTTGCTCTCAGACCAGGAAGTACACAGTCCTTCCAGATGTTCCTTTTCTGGGCACTGAGGAAGATTATTATTCCAGAACCTTTCTATGCAGATTTTATCCTTTTCATATATATTTTAACTAAAAAGGTATTCACTAGGCCTTAGCATCTTCATGGAAGTCCTTCAGAACTAAATATAATATTTAGCACCCCATATGTCAAGGAGAAGTAGGAGGACCAAATGTTCTCTACATGTTCTTAGGTTTTGTGTTTCTGAGTGACACGGAGCACACAGACTTAAGCACTGCGCACGATCTGAAGTGGCATCTGTTGTATAGACAGCACCTACCATATGTAAGCCTGAGTCTAACATCCATGTTTTTCTCATGATTTTATCCATGAAATTATCTTGCCCTTTTGTACACACAAGGGAAGGTCATTTGCTCACACAATCATTAACTTGGCATAGTTAGGACTCATTTCTGTATTTGGGGTTCAAACCTATTAGCCACCACACTATGCCCCTACAATATTCTGAGGTATATGAGCCATACCAAGTGAGGTATTGTGATATACCAAGTGTGTCAATCAGAAACAACTCTCTCAGCATAGTGTTGTTGATCATTATTGCTTATTGGAAGGTTTCTTGCCTCTTGTCAAGCTTCAGTAAAAGGGCTAAAGGCTTTGCTTTTAGTTCTTTCTAAGACTCTGTATTTAAAACAAAGGACTGAGGATGCGGCTCAGAGGGCAAATAACTTACCAGCCACACAGGCTTGAAAGCCTGAGTGTGGATCCCCTAGCTCACATGAAACTCTGTAAAATCAACATTCCTATTTTGGTATGGGAGTTAGAAATGGAGAGTCTGAGAAACTCCAGAGCCAGGCAGCCTGGTTTATTCAGCTGAAAACAATTGACACTTTTTCAAACAAAGTGCAAAGCAAGGATGGATACCCAAGGGTATCCTCTGACCTCCATTTATTGGCTGTGGCACATGCATGCCTGCACATACACAAACACGTACACACACACACACACACAAACAGGCATGCACATAGCACATACACACATAAACATATATGTATACATGCACAGGGGGCATGAATTCTATGCAAACCATGTACACTGTGCATGCACTCCAAAGACTTGTCGGGACCAATGATTTATTATTATTATTATTATTATTATTATTATTATTATTATTATCATTATCATTATCATTATTATTATTATTTCTCAAAGATAATGTCTGCTATTATGTGAGGTATAGTAAGGCCTCAAACAAGGAAGAAGGCAAGGGCAGACTTTACCTCATAGGTCATACTTCTACCTGTAGAGGTGAGAATCAATGCTGTCTCAATATGACTAAGGAATATATCTGAGCTGAAACTATTAACTCTCAGAGAGATGTGGAGCTTGTGACTTCAAGCCACTCTTTATTACATGCTTACTTTCCACAGTGCATGGTAGAATGTGATATAGGAGATTCTGGATAGGGTGAGAGGACAGATTTGACAGGACAAAAAGACACGAACGACGGTCAGTGTTATGAAAAAAAGCCATAATACAAAGTAGATGACTAAAGTCTACCACAAAGTAACCTACAAAGGATTAACAAAACACACACGAGTTAGATAATAGAAGATAAACTCTGTATCTCTTCCAATCACACATAGCCTAAATTAAATGTAAGTCTGAACATGTTCTTTCACAGTCAGAACTGTATAATGGTAGCTCCCTGCCTCGTACACACACATACACACACACACACACACACACACACACACACACAAACACACAAATGTATGTGTACACACATGCACATACAAACTCAGTTCCTGGTGTGTCATTAAGACCCTTCTCAACTTGGTCCTAAGCAGATACCAGTCACATGAACTCATGGTGTTTAGTTCCTGAGACCCAACCTAAATTCTGCTTCAAGACCTTCCTATATCAGTCTTTAAGCCTGGGATACTCCCATCTCAACATCGGGCTCTTTGTTTCCATCGGCATCTTCAGAGCTCTCTTGAGTCTGCCATTTAAGTTACTGTCATAAGCACTTAGACCTTTTCTTCATATCTCTTATTTCAGTTTGCAATCATAAAGGCACATGTTTGATTCTTTTTTGATATGGATCTTTGCCTCTGGATTGTAAGCTTCACTAGGGCCATCATTTCCCTCGACATCCACACTGTATAGCACAGTGCTTGAAAAATATATGTATGCATAACAAAGATACTTAGAGAGGGCAAATGATTCAGTGGGGGAATGAATGAGCAAATGGATATACGCTTTCCTGAAGGAGGCTGTGACTGAGGAGAATGTTGAAGAAATGTTTATCATGAGATAGGCAAATACATTCCAGAGGAGAGACGGATGTTCAAATGTCAAGCCATGGCAACTAATGAATACAGTTTGGTTTTAATATGAGAAACATGTCTAGGGAAGGTGTTGGCAAACTTTCCCCATAACTGTCTGGTTTGTAGATACCACAGTCCACTAAAATTGCTGGACTCTGCAGGTGTAGTGTATAAGCCACAGATAATATGCAAATAAGTGCATGTCAGTGAGTGCCAGTGAGATTTCATCTACAGGAACATGTGCTGAGATGGGTTGTAGTCTGCTGACCCCTGGTCAAGAGCAATAGAAGCACTAGAAGTTGGTATAGCACCCTCATTGCTGAGCTAATAAGCCAATGGTTTACTGTAATAGGTGATAGGGAGGCAAGCATTAGCGCAAAGAAGGTACTGGAATTTTTAGTGTGATGAATCTGGCAGCATCCTCTGATGAACTAAATGAAGAGACATGGGAGGCCCAGAGCATCTCCTACAACCTTAGAAATGCGAGATGATGAGAGAAAATCTGGGCGACAGGTAGAGAGTGGATATGGATGCATGGTGTGGGTATGCGAGTGGAGTCAGGGAAGATGAGGTACCCAAGGGCAGACTAAAAGATGACTTTTTTTTTTTTTTTTTTTTTATAGAATCAGAGTCAAGCCGGGAAAAGGGAATTAAGTGATATCCGGACAGCAGTAAAGCACAGGAGACCAATGTGGGCAGTTCTAAGAGCCACCCCTAAGCAGATCCATCTCCAGAAATCAAACAAAGCAATGATGTTTTTGTTTGAAACTATAAAGATCATAATATATTCAAACATGGTCCATTAAATAGATCATGCAAGAAGATTAGTGAGTGAGCAGGGTCTTAGGGTCAGCTGTAGGCCCTAAGCCCGATGAGAACGTGACACAGAAGAGATTGTTTTGTTTCCTTGCTTCTCCTAGGCAGATGCTTCAAATGACCTCGAAGAATTCAATAATCTATTCCTTTGCTAGAGTCTCTCCCTGAGACTCCACTGATGGTTGATTTAATCAGAGCAGCCAGACCAGTGCAGGGGCATTTCTTGTGTTTGCTTACATCCTGATGCCAAAATACATTATCAGGATGGAAAGTCTTTATTCCATTGGCGACAATAGTCATGGTTAACAGTACCCTCTTGGCATATGACAAGAAAAGAACTAGGGCATATGGTTCACTAACCCTGGTCCGTCCTTCAGCCGAAGCCTCTCAATTGTTTGCCATTTTCTACACGAGACTCTTGCATTCCAGGAAGTGAATCAGGGGGCTGGAGAGATTGCTCAGTGATGGAGTATTTCCCCAGCATGCATGAGATGAGTTCAGTCTCCATATCAGAAAAACAAAAACAAAAAGAAAGACAAAAAGTAACAGAAAGAAGGTGAGATGTATGTTCTTAAAAGCTTTGAGTTCTCCTTGGTCCCCAGGAAGATCTACAGAGAGTTGAGTTCGGGTTTTCTACTTCCTGCCTGAGTCAAAGGCATCAGCTTTGACCGCAGATACCCCTGGTTCAGCCAGCAGAGGACTTGGCTGAAGAAAGAGAGCGATGATCCCAAACTACCATTCCTGGAAGAGGCCCAGTTTGTTCTCACTTGCTGATTTCCGTATTCCTTCCAGGTGCTCTTGAATTTAAACTACTGTTTATTATTTTCTGTGGATTCTCTTTGTGGAAAGATTTAGCATTTTGCATTCCTTTGGAGGAGAGATGAAAACTTCGCTGGCATCTTTGGGGATTTTACAATCAGGGAGTAGAAAATTGTATTTCAAAGCTGAAGCTAATGAGATCATCCTGTAATGGATGGGATGTTAAGGCTCTGTGTCTGTGGAAGAGACAGGCAATTTGCCTGCTGCTGTTCTCTGTCACCAGAAAAATTTCAACTTTACGATCTGACAAGGAAAGTTTGCTGCCTAGAACATATCATATCTGAAGTCAAGAGCAGCTGTTACCTGCACAGGTGACATGCATCTGAGTTCCACAAAGTCCTCCCGCTTCAGGATAAGAAGTCCATTCTTTCTTTAAGATAGTTTTCGGAAGGGTTTCCCTGTGCATAAATCTCACGTTGCAAGTCGCAACAGTAACTTCAGTATTGTACACACAAAAAGCTACCCAGCTATATAAATCTAGCATGAACTTACCATTTGCACCCCAGATCTGTAGGCTGACCTAGCCTTTCCTGCAGAAGGCTGGGCCATAGCAGGCTTCAGCTGATGCCTCTCCTCTTTGGATTTGTTAGTTTTCTCTAGGTGATAAACTACAAACATTCAGGAGGTGTGAGGGAAGTGAGTGGGTCTGACCAGTGTGCCATTTTCATGAGAGGTTCTAGCCAGATGGTCGCATGCAGACTCCGGTATCTTTGTCCTATGTGGCTCTATGGTGTTAGTGACTTCCCAATGTTTATCTCTGCATGTTTCTCCCATCCTTGTTAGCTCTTTTCACCTGACTACATCCCTGAAATAGAACCCTTTACTAATCTCTCATCAGTGTCAAATGCATAAAGGACACCACCTGCTTTCCCCACATGCTCCTCAGTGAGAATGACAGCCACATATTACAGAAAAGGTGCGTATAAGAAAGAAATACACCTATCAAGGCCAACATTTTAAGAAACACATCAGGAAACTTGGTCAAATAATTCTTTGTTTCACAGAAGAACATCCAAGAAGATGGTCAGAAAACTCTTGATAAACAAAATTGAAAGCCAAGCCACTGGCAGAGCCATGAATGGAGCTGACATTTAAAATAGTAACAATTATTACTACCTGAAACATGATAGAACAAGGGATACCAGAAGACAGAGAGCCTAGAGATCCACATGGCAATATGAAATAGTAATATTTCTAATCATTAGAGAATAAATGTCTACTTAGTAAATGCTAGGATCACTAGTTGGCCATTGTTAACGAGTAATATGGTGACTGCACAACTTCACTAATTAGGCCACAGATTGTGCAGAGAGTGAGGACTTATAATGGCAAGATGTTAAACAGTAAATGTTCAAAAGTGCATCTTTAATAATTGTACAGAGTTGGAGCAAGCATGCAGTTAGTTCTAAGTATGCAAAAAATAATAAATGATGCAGGATGCAGAATTAATTTTAATCACATGAAATAAAGCAATTGTGCTTAAAGGCAGATACATGATCTGTATACGGAAGATAAGGACATAACTAGTTACTTGTAGGATTGCTAAATCCATGACTTGAAGAACATCCTGCTAAAACCAACTAAAAATTATATTCTAAAGGCCTTTAAATACTGATGTACTTAAAGGTGGCCCCAGGTTAAGAAATGTGCAGAGGTCAAAAATGAAATGAAATCAGGTCTACATGTGATAAGGGAGAGAAGTCATTTTTGTCTGGTCAACCTGGGGTGTCTGCTGGCTGTGTTGACAGAGAACCCTTTGGGGCAGCCATGCAGGGAGAAAGGATGTCCTAGTTAGGGTTTCTATTGCTGTGATAAACCACCACGAACATAAACAACTTAGGTTCACTTTACAGCTCTCAGGTCACTCTCCATTACTGAGAGAAGTCAGGGCAGGAATTCCAGCAGGAACCTAGAGGACCCTCTGTTTGGATGACTCTAGCAAAAAACTAGGCAGGGCAGAGAGGCAGGATGAAGCAAGGGTCTGCCCTTTATTGGGAGGGTTAATGTGAAATAGACTTGGAAGGGAAAGGGAGAGCAAGGAAAGTTGCCTGGGCTAGCCTTTGTGCTAAGGCTAACACCTTTCCTGAGGAGCTGCAGCCCTCATGGTGGCTCTGCAGACAGCATTCCCACTGCCAAGGGCACTTAGTCCAAGAAACCTCAAGTTAGCTGGGGCTGCAGGGAACTGGCTTCAGAAAGTGGGGCTCTTTGCTAAGGACATGCAAATTTGCAAATTCAGTTTCAGCCTAAAGGATTCTCAGCAATAGTGTTCCAAGGAAAAGGAGCTTACTGTCTGAGAGAGAAAGGGAATAAAGCCCAGAGCCCGAAGACGGAAGCTGGCCAAAACCTAAGATCCAGCACTATCAAGCACGCAATATAAAATAGCATTTAATATGTGTAAATAAAACCAAGAGAAGCTTAGAAATACAAGAAGGAAACAAGAGATGATAGGAAACAACTACGTAGATTTGGATAGGAAACAATAGGATTCTATAAATTAATCCTAAAATAATTAATATAAAAGACTCAGTGGGTGGGTTAAATGGAAGATTAGACACAGCTGGAAAGAAATTAGTATCCTGGAAGATAGATTGGAAGAAGTTATCCAGAGGACTATATAGAGTGTCAAACAGAAAATCTAAAAGAAGTTAAGAAACATAGGACAGAGACAGAATCTTAAACATATCTGGTAAGTGGTCAGCATGGGTATAGGATATAAAAGTGGTCAGCATGGATATAGGATATACAAGTACTATTTGAGAAGAAGCATGGAGATACACCAAAGCTTGCTATTCAAAATAGTCAATCTTAGAGCAGAATAAATAAAAACAGGCATACTGAGATATGTCACAGTGAAATTGCAGAACTTCAAAGATCAATAAATTTAAAAGCAGCCAGAGTTAAAAAGATTACCTTTAAAGAATAGATTTCAGACTGACAAGTGGCATCTCAACAATAATGCAGCTTCTGGAATTATAAGAACATTGTGCTGAAGGAGAATTTGCAAAGACAGAATCCTTCGACAGCAAGAATGAAATGAGCGAAAATATCTCAAGCAGACAAAAAAAATTTTAAAAAAGTTTACCTCCTATAGCTACTAAGAAAAATTCTGACAGTAGATGAAAATTGATTCTAGAAAGGTTTGAGGTAAAAAAGAAAATAATAAAAATATTTGTAAATGTGTGATAAATTTAAGGAAATGTGTGAAAAATAATGATAACATCTAATATAAGGAATTACAGCATTTAAGCAATAGTATCAGGCAGTTTGTGTGTAAGTTTGGAGGGTCTAATTGCTTTCCCAGGGTTTATTCAGAACACTATTTAGAAGAAGAACCTTAGACTTTTAAATCCTATCAAGATTGCTATGGTAACCATTGAAAGATTAGAGCACATTTTCCAAACTTAAAAGAAAGTAATGAAATCAGAAAAGTTGGAGGGAGGACTAAAATACATTAAAGAACATGTGGATAGAGAAAGCCATGGGGGGTGTGTCTCTAGTCCCTTAGAGAGAGGGATGCCTTTTGAAATAACTTAAACACGTTCTGATACACACTTTCAAATTTAAGTGATCTCCAGTTGATTTATTATGACTAACACACGATATAAATGTTACATAAATAACTGAAATTCCCTAATTGTTTGGGAAATGACAAGCAATAATTCTGTACATATTTGGTACAGTTTCTTATTTTGTAAGATTTTTAATTGAATTTTATTTTTTTAATTATGTATAATTTAAATATATAATTTTATCTTAAATTATTCTTAAAATAAATTTATTTTATTTGTGGTGTGTGTGTGTGTGTGGTGTATTTGTGTGCGTGTGTGTGTGTGTGGTGTGGTGTGCGTAGTGTGGTGTGTTTGTGTGTGTGTGTGTGGTGTGTATGTGTGGTGTATTTGTGTGTGTGTGTGTATGGTGTGTGTATGTATGTGGTGTGGTGTGTTTGTGTGTGGTGTGTGGGTGTGGTGTGGTATGTTTGTGTGTGTGTGTGTGTGTGTTGTGTGGTGTGGTATGTTTGTGTGTGTGTGTGTGTGTGTTGTGTGGTGTGGTGTGTTTGTGTGTGTGTGTGTGTGGTGTGTGTATGTGTGGTGTATTTGTGTGTGTGTATGGTGTGTGTGTATTGTGGTGTGTTTGTGTGCGTATGTGTGGTGTATAGTGTGTGTATGTGTGTGTGTGTATGTCAATATGTATGACATTGGTTCTCTTCCTCATTTTTCATCTTATTTTTGTTTTGAGGCAGAGTTATTGAACCTGAAGCTAAACTGACCAGCCAGCGAATCCCAGAGCTAGAGACACTCTTGTGTACGACCTGAGCTCTAAGCTCTGGGATGGCAGATTTGCTGGCCATTTTCACATGGGTGCCGAGGATCAGACTCACAGAGCCATGGTTTTTGTTTTTTGTTCGTTTGTTTGTTTGTTTGTCTTCAAGACAGGGTTTCTCTGTGTAGCTCTGACTGTCCTGGAACTCACTCTGTAGACCAGGCTGGTCTCAAACTCAGAAATCTGCCTGCCTCTGCTCCCAAGTGCTGGGATTAAAGGCATGTGCCTGGCCATCATCATGTTTTTATAGCAAATACTTTACTAAATAAACCATCTCCTTTGCACCTTGCTTTAAAATAGTTTTGATCTGAGGACAGATGAACTCACTGATAAGGAGTCTGCAGGTCTCAAACTGGATTATGTATGTAATTGTATGTGTGCATATGTCTATGTACATATGTGTATATATACACACATACAAATGCATACCTACATCTATATACATGTAATAATCAGGCACATAGGGATAATGGATATAAATTTCAAAGTGCCATGGAGCTATATACAAGCTTTGGACACTCTGTCTGGTCACTCTTAGCCTTTGGTAGTTGAGATGATCTCAGGCTGGACTTGACGATTAACACTGGTGCTCAGAGAGGCAAATTGAGGACCAGGTCTCGGCAGCATATTAAGTAGTCGAAGAGATGAGTGTAGACTCCAGGATTCTCTCCCTGTCTCTCAGTAGCATTTCTGTTGGGACTCATGCATGGTCCCATAGGGGAACAGGGGATAACTCCAAAGATGAGAGGGGACATGATGCTCAGATCACACCTGACTTAGAAGATTAAAAGAAGATAATTATTTGTCTAGGAAAGGAACATATCTTTTAAAGTGTCTTACTCTCAAAATGTTAGTACTCATGATCTTTACATTTTAGGTGATTTTCAGTTTATTTTCATAACTTTATTTATAAACAAACAAATAAATAAAGTGTGCATTTGTTTGTTTGTTTGTTTGTTTATAACCGACTTATCTTGTTGCCAGTCAGCCCGATATAGCCTTTTGTCTGACCCATAGTAGGTGACAGATTTGGTTAGGACAAGCTTTCCTAGCACTAAGAGTTGTAGGGCTTTTAAAGTCCAAAGCTCAGGGTCTGGCCTGGCAGACACAAAGCCTTACAGTGCAAACCTTGAGAGCTAGACACTTGTTGCTCTAGGTAGAAGCAAGGTCTAATGACTCTAGGTACTGAAGGTATAAACTTGCTGCTCTTGGTTTTAACCACGGTGGCCCTGGCACTTGGTAGCTTTTTAAATTATTGGCATCCATCACCACCATCACCACCACCACCACCACCACCACCACCACCACCACCACCACCATCATCACAATTATTAATGGTGGCAGCAGCATCTGCTAGCTCCCAAATGGACCGTGGTTCCTGGGACCATCAGCTCTTACAGCAACTGTAGGATAGTTCAGGGACAGCTATCAGACTGCTCTGGCACCCCCAGTCCTTGAGTGCAGCCTGTGTTATAGCTCTCTTGAATCCTTCCTGGAACTCAGGCTCATGGGATCATTTCTGGCTCTTCCACAGCCTCTGATCTCAGCCTTCCCGAGACTTCGGCCCTCCCGTTGACTTCCTATCTTCCAGTCTTCCTTCCTCTGCTTCCTGTCATCCCTACGTCAGTCACTCTTTGGAACTCTTCGCTCCCTGCCCTTGCTGCTGCCACCACCACCGCCTCTGCTTCTGCCACCTTCATATTCCTCAACCCTTTCGCCGCGGCTGCCTCTGCTGTTCAGCTGCTAATTTTGCCATCCTGTCTTTATGTCTCAAGTACAGCCTGCAGTGACGAACATCAAAAGAAGGCAAGGGGAAGAAATAATCACTTGAGAGAAGCTTAACTTAAAAAGTAATCCAATCAGCCCTCTACATATAGCGAGAAAAAGGGTATGATAAGGTGTCTACGCCATTCACAATAATCCTGGATGGAAACGAAGGACCGCAATTGGACCAAGCACAGCCCCTTTTCTGGTTTCGGTGGGAATGGGTGTGTAGCTGTTTGAGAAAGTTGTGGCTGGCCTGGTACCTTCTTGAACTACACTTGGCGTTTTGGAAGCCAGTAGCCGCAGTTGCAGTGTGGTCTCCTCAAGGCTCCTAGCTGTTGGCTGGCGGGAGGGTAGTGCAGCTGCTGGCTTTGTTGTAGCACCTCTCTTAAAGTAGCCTAGGCATCAGGGAGGGTGTATTCTCATTACCTGCACTAATTAAGGAGTCATAGCTTATTTAAAGAAAATCCAGACTTTTCAAAGGATGTTTATACTAGGCCTGCTGTTAAGACTAATGGCTCTCAAACAATGTTTAAGTCCTGCCTCATTGCCTCTTCAGTGAGAGCCGGTTCTCTTTGGTATGTCTCAATCTGGCTGTACAATAACAAAGGATTTGTTTGTTTGTTTGTTTGTTTCTATGTTGTGAAAGGCAAGTGTTTTAAATTGCCTAAGAGTTTCCCTAAAGCCCTTTGAAACTTTGATTTTCAGATTTATGTGTGTGACTGTTTTGCCTGTGCGTTTATCTGTGCACCATTCCTGGGGCCAGAGCTGGAGGCAGCTACAGATATCTGAGCAACCATTTGGGTCATGAGAACTGAGTAGCAGTCTTCTCAATGGCTGAGCCATCTTTTCAGTAAACTAAAGTATTTGTTGTCGCTGTTGTTGTTGTCACATTTTCTAACTGAATTTTCTGTGGTCGTCTGTACCTTGTAAGCTCTAAAACCCCATCCATGTTATTATCATCTTTATCTCTTCACATTTAATTTGCCGATCCGTCTCTCCTTGAGTGATAGTCTTTTCAAGCTAGAAAGCCACGATCTTTGCTGTTGTAGCACATGAAGTCACCTTACACCACAGGACTCCCTCATGGTGAGCCTTCTACACTGGTGTACATTTGCTACACAGCACATGATAGTGCACTACAAAGCAAAGCCAAAACAAAACAAAACAAAAAGCAAAGCAGCAACAAAACAGATCAGAGAAATGGCTGTGGTGTAGAGCAGTGGTAGGCACAAGCATCCTCTCTGTCTCTCTGTCTCTCTGTCTCTCTGTCTCTCTGTCTCTCTGTCTCTCTGTCTCTCTGTCTCTCTGTCTCTCTGTCTCTCTGTCTCTCTCTCTCTCTCTCTCTCTCTCTCTCTCTCTCTCTCTCTCTCTCTCTCTCTCTCTCTCTCTCTCTCTCTCTCCTTCGAGACAGGGTTTCTCTGTGTAGCCTTGGCTGTCCTGGAACTCACTCTGTAGACCAGGCTGTCCTGGAACTCAGAAATCTGCCTGCCTCTGCCTCCCAAGTACTGGGATTATAGGCATGCACCACCACCGCCTTTTGAGCACACACATAGCTGGACATTCTCAGCATTCCTTGCAGCAACGTGACAAAGTTCTTCCAGGCACCGGCAGATAGTAATACTTGTGTCTATCCCATTAGGCTGTTAATCCCATGCTGCCTTATTTTGTTTTGTTTTGTTTTGTTTTACAGTCCAATCATTATCCCCCTCCCTGTCTATTCTCCAACAGTTCCTCATTCCATTCCTCCTCCCCAGTCTATAAGAGTATACCCACCCCATCCCACCAGACCTCCTCACTCCCTGGGGCCTCAAGTCTCTAGAGAGTTAACTATATCTTCTCTCACTGAGTCCAGACCAGGCAACCTGTGCTGTATGTGTGTCAGGGGCCTCATATCAGCTGGTGTATGCTGCCTGGTTGGTGGCTCAGTGTCTGGAACCTGGGGCTTCCAGGTTAGTTGAGACTGTTGGTCTTCTTAAAGGGCTGCCCCTCTCTTCAGCTTCTTCCATCCTTTCTCTAATTCAACCACAGGGGTCCCTGACTTCAGTTCAATGGTTGGGGGTGTAAGTATCTGCATCTGACTCTTTCAGCTGCTTTTTGGGTCCCTTGGAGTGCAGCCATGTTAGGTCCCTCTTATGAGGACACCATTGCCTTGGCACTTCCTCTTGAGCTGGATCCCAATTTGGGCCAGTCACTGGACTCCTTTCCCTCAATCTCTTCTCCAATTTTTTCCCCTGCAGTTCTTTAAGACAGGAACAAGTCTGGGTAGGAGTTTTTGACTGTAGGATGGCAACCCTTTTTTTTTCCCTCAAGTTGGTTGCCTCCCACCCTCCTGTGACACCTCCCCATTCATCCACCATCCCTTGACAGTATAGACAAAATCACACACTGAAACATTGAAGCTGTGTCCACCTGGGGTTCTGCATGACCTTGTGGAGCACTGATCCTTGGTCCACTCATCAAAGCTCTGCAGATCACCCAGTGACCAGACTGCCCTGAGCCTGGAGACTTCATGCTTTCTAGTTCCTACCCCACTTTCTCCTCTAAGTCAGACACATTCTCAAGAGTTGCAAAGATATGACACGGGAATGACATTTACTTCTCTAATGCCTTCTGTACAGTTGCCTTCAGACAAATCCTTCAACACTGTGCGGCGGTTCACCCATGAATATCAGATTTACCTCATTAGTTAATTTGATCTCCCGGGTGTGAAACTGTTCATCTTTTCACTCAGTGTGAAATCAGAGGCACGCTCTGTGGGGTACATCTCAGATACCAAAAAGTGGAACAGGGCAGCATTTTCCAAGAGGCCCGTTTGGTTTGGTTACAATTACAGACTGGAATGTAATCTCGAGTTTTGAAAGTGCAAAAATAACAGCAAGAAGTCTTGTGTTTGGGGGAACACAAAGGTTTAAAATGACAGTTACAACAAAACGAGAATGAAATAACATGTACTATTCTGGAGCAGGCTGCGTAAATGTGAGAAGAGCTGGTTCTTCCTTGAGCAAGCCCTGTGTTGTGACTGCTCTTCTGGAGCCTGTGTCAGATGTTACCCGGGTGCAGTGGAGCGATTTCAACATATCCCTCGCATCTGACTCCAGAAACCTTGAGAAGGCATATGAATATTTACTCAAGACTTGAGGAACAAGCTGGTCTCAAACTGGATTATGTATGTAATTGTATGTGTGCATATGTCTATGTACATATGTGTATATATACACACATACAAATGCATACCTACATCTATATACATGTAATAATCAGGCACATAGGGATAATGGATATAAATTTCAAAGTGCCATGGAGCTATATACAAGCATTGCAGGGCTTTTGTGCAGAGAAATGAGTTCCAGTTTGTCTTTACCCATCCACCTCACCAAGCATCCCTTCCCTTGATGATTTTCTTTTCTTTTCTTTTTCTTTATTCTTCTGTCTTACAATGCATCTGGACCACAGCCTCCTCTCTCTCTCTCCTCTTCCAGCATCCCCTCTCCCTCTCCTCCAAACCCATTTCCCTTAGGGAAAGAGCAGGCCTCCCAATGTTATCAACTGGACACAGCATAACAAGATGCAACAAGACTAGGCAGAAACCCTCATATCAAGGCTGAAGGTGGCAACCCAATAGGAGGAAGAGGGTCTGGGCGGTAAGAGGCAAGAGTAGCCAGCAAGAGTCAGAGACACCCCCACTCCCATTGTTAGGAGCCCAACAAAAACCCCAAGATAAGCAACCACAGCATGTATGCAGAGACAACAGGGGGACAGCACCAACAGAATCAACTAAGCAGGGCTTATAGGGGCACACAGAGACTGAAGCAGCAACCACAGAGCCTGCATGGGTATCTTTATATTCCTTCCTCCTTTTTTTTCTCCATTCTTTTTTTATTAGATATTTTCTTTATTTACATATCATATGACATCTCCGTTCCTGGTCCACCCCCCCCCAAAAAAAAGAAAAAGAAAAGAAAATTTAAAAAAAAAATCCCTGTTCCTTCCCCCCACCCCTGCTCACCAACCCACCCTCTCCTGATTTCTGGCCCTGGCATTCCTCTACACTGGTGCGTAGAACCTTCACAGGGCCAAGGACCTTTCCTCCCCTTGATGACCGATTAGGCCATCCTCTATTATATATACGCTGCTAGAGCCAGGAGTCCCACAATTTGTGCTCTTTGGCTGATGGTTTAGTCCCTGGGAGCTCTGAGGGAACAAGTTAGTTCATATTGTTGTTTGTCCTAAGAGACTGCAAACCCTTTAGCTCCTTGGGTCCTTTCTCTAGCTCCTTCATTGGGGACCCTGTACTCAGTCCAGTGGATGGCTGTGAGCCTATACTTCTGTATCAGAGCCTCTCAGGAGACAGCTATCTCAGGCTCCTGTCAGCCAGTACTTGCTGGCATCCACAATAGTGTCTGGATTTGATGATTGAATATGGGAAGGATTCCCAGGTGGAGCAGTCTCTGGATTGCCCTTCCTTTAGTCTCTGCTCCATAGTTTGTCTCTCCAACTCCTTCCATGGACATTTTGTTCCCCCTTTTAAGAAGGAACGGTGTATCCACACGTTGGTCTTCCTTCTTCTTGAGTTTCTTGTGGTTTGTGGATTGTACTTTGGGTATTCCCATCTTCTGGGCTAATATCCACTAATCAGAGAACGCATACCATGTGTGTTCTTTTGTGATTGGGTTACCTCACTCAGGATGATATTCTCCAGATCCATCCATTTCCCTAAGAAGTTCATAAAGTCATTGTTTTTAATAGCTCAGTAGTACTCCATTGAATAGATACATTTTCTATATCCATTCCTCGGTTGAGGGATATCTGGGTTGTTTCCAGTTTCTGGCAATTATAAATAAGGCTGCTATGAACATAGTGGAGCATGTGTCCTTATTACATGTTGGAGCATCATCTGGGTATATGCCTAGGAGTGGTATAGCTGGGTCCTCTGGTAATACTATGTCCAATTTCCAGAGGAACCATCAAACTGATTTCCAGAGTGGTTGTACCAGCTTGCAATCCCACCAACAATGAAGGAGTATTCCTCTTTCTCCACAACCTCTCCAGCATCTGCTGTCACCTGAGTTTTTGATCTTAGCCATTCTGACTGGTGTGTTGGAATCTCAGGGTTGTTTTGATATGCATTTCAATGGTGACTAAGGATGTTGAACATTTCTTTAGGTGCTTCTCAGCCATTCGGTATTTGTCAGTTGGGAATTCTTTGTTTAGCTCTGTACCCCATGTTTTAATAGGGTTATTTGCTTCTCTGGAGTCTAACTTCTTGAGTTCTTTGTATATATTGGATATTAGCCCACTTTCAGATATAGGATTGGTAAAGATCTTTTACCAATGGTAAAAATGGTGCTGGCTCAACTGGCAGTTAGCATGTAGAAGAATGCAAATTGATCCATTCCTATCTCTTTGTACAAAGCTCAAGTCCAAGTGGAACAAGGACCTCCACTTAAAACTGGATACACTGAAACTAATAGAAAAGAAAGTAGGGAAGAGCCTCGAGCACATGGGCACAGGGGAAAATTTCCTGAACAGAACAACAATAGCTTATGCTCTAAGATCAAGAATTGACAGATGGGACCTCATAAACTTACAAAGTTTCTCAAAGGCAAAAGACACTGTCAATACGAAAAAAACAGCAACCAACAGATTGGGAAATATCAGAAAGAAATTTGCATCTGTAATGAACATGGATGGGCGTTAATTTTAGTTGTGATGGTTCCCTAATCAATTCAGTACAAGTTTTTACACTATATTTTCATTATATTCAGTACTATAAATAATCTAGAAATGATTTTAATCATACAGGAGTATGTGTATATGCTTGATGCACACACTATCCTATATTATGTAAGGGATACCAGTGCCTGTGTGGTTTAATATCTGCTGAGAAATTCCTATAACTGGTCTCCCAGGGTACCAAGAGGGCCAATTGTACTAATCTTTTTGTGTTTATCATAATGAAATCTCAGCTTTATGGTTCTGTATTATTGATCAATAATCTCTTCTACTCTCTTTTCCAGTAGCTCTGCAGCCTTTAACTGAATGGAATGTGAAAGTTTGGGGAAGGGTTAAGGTTCAGAAATTGTGGCAAAGTTTTGATTCCTACCGATAGCCATTGCGACTCTTCGTTGTCAGTCCTGTGTTGGGGGTGATATTCCAGTCCACTACAGAGAACCCATAATGATATAAACATTATCTTTTAATTGGGCAGACTATTCCCATTTTATCCAGTATTCTAATGCTACAGAGTTTATGAAAGAGAGGTTTGGTGACTCTTGCTCATCCTTCATGCATCTCTTGAGGCCAAGGTACACCGCTTCAGGTCACTTGCCCAGAGCTTTGCTTGAAGCGAATCAAATTGGAAGCTTTTCCCCAGCACTATGATGGCGGTGGCACTGCTTGTATTTCGGCTTTCTGGTGAGGAACTTGCTGAATATGAGGCAGTACTGTTTTTCTGTTCTCTTGTTCCCCAAGGCCTGTGTTGGGGTTTCCATGAGCAGGGAAAGTAGACACCCTTGAGAGACCTGGCAACCATGAAGAAGCCAAGCCTCTGAGCCAGCAGCTAACTTTCAAGAGGTTCCTTTTTGGGTCCTTATGGGAAAATAAGGCTCTGGAGTAGAACTGAGGATCTGGGGGTGGGGGGGCTCAAATTTCGAAGCCCATTTCTTTTTGATAGAGCCTTCCTGTGGTTGGCAGGCCCACGGGTTACTCCCTCCTAGAGCCTCTTCCATAGCTTTCTGAGTCACTTAGGAGCCTTGACACAGTCACGCCACCCACCATTGTTTCCTTTGTGACCTTTACAGTGGCCAAATGAGCTTGTGGGTTTTTCTTTCTGGTTCTTTTCCCGATAGGAAATAAAACTTGCTTCACATTAATCACCCCGGGATTCCTAGACACTTAGCATTGAGTGCCTTTTGTAGTTCTTTGCTGTCTAACACTGCATGCGTTGAGTAGCATGGCCACCCTGCCCTTTCAGAACAAAACCCAGTGTGACATCAGCTCGCTCTGATGAAAGGCCAAGCCTGTTTTGGTAACTTCTGTTTGGCTTATTTGACTTTGGTGAGAGCGCATTAAAGTTTCATGCTTTCTGAGTATGCAAAATTGATGTAGCATAAATTAGTTGGCTGATCCGTGCCTTTTGCTCTATTGTTTGAAAATGACTTCTCTGGGAAGCTCCCTAGTGAATACGGCTTTGCCTGCCTGGATCTTAGACAAAACACCACTGTTAGTAGTTTTCATAAAAGTATACATCTGTGGAGAAAAAAAAAAAGGGTTCTCGGAAAAACGTCAGACAAAATGGCTATTTTTACATATCCCATGATTTCTAGAGATTGTACATCCCTCAGTGACATGGGCGATTGAACGAGCACCTTTGTACCAACAGTGTTAAAAATTCGAGTGACAGACTTAATGTCACACCTCTGGTTACTTTCTAAAATAAACACACAAAAGCACACAGTGACAGTGCATAAAGTAGAAAGGGGATGTGTTGGCCTTAAATTCCTGTGTAATTTAGTGCAGAAAAATTTCCGTAATAATGAAAATAATAGATGGTCACCTTGGAATATCGTACATATAGACACCTTGATGCACTTATCCTAAGAATATGAAGCCTCCTAATTTAATTACATTCATTGTTACAAATACAATTTAACAAGTTTGACACTTTCAGGGTTAGCTTAGCAAAGCAAAGGTCCCCTCTCTTAAATTAAAAATGTCTTAAGGTTTATGAAAAAGACATGTGTTGTAGAAATAGCATTTATCACCTTGAAGTCAGACCTGTTTGTCTCCAAACTAAAATGTTATTTGTGTTCCCATTCTCTGGCACGCCTACCTGATCTCTACAACTCTATCCACCCACCTATGCCTATCCTATGGCTTCAACTTAAGTTACTTCCCAGGAACATGAGCCCCACCAGCTCAACTGGCTGCCATTATGTTCTTCTAGAGTGTGTTCCTCCAGTGCTAAGCACATGTATCCTATGCTTGTCTTCTTTCTTTGGATCATACACCTCTCTGGCAGAGGTTTTACATGTCTGTGGAGCTTTACATGACCAGTACTTAGCGCAGAATAAATGGGCTTATGCTACGGGTTGACATCTGCACTGCCTATGATACGTTCTTTCATCTAATTGTGATACACACACACACACAGAGGGAGTTGACTAAGGGTAAGAATTGTTGGAACAATCAACAAAGATCAGTCTCTGATGGATGTCTGGATCTTTTTTCATCAGCCAGATTGTTCATTAATTACTTTTGACACAGTTGAAGGCAAGTTTATTAAGCATTATGGCAGTTGTTACATAGGACACCATGATATTGGTGATTAATAAGACATAACTCTTGGGGCTGGGGGCATGGCTCAGAGGCTGCTGTACATATGTGAGGATCAGGGTCCAAATCCCTAGTGCTTGCATACAAGGTGAGCAGATACGACAGCCATCTGCAATCCCAGTAGACAAGGGCTCTCTGAGGCAGACTGGCTAACTATACTAGCTGGGGTTTTTGTGATCTGAGTTCAGCAGAGACCTTACTGCAAGAGAAAACATGAAGAATGAGCAAAGAGGATACCTGTCATTAATGTTGGGCTTCGATATGCACATACTTGTGGTGTGCCCAGATACTCATGAAAACATACACACACACACACACACACACACACACACACAGAGAGAGAGAGAGAGAGAGAGAGAGAGAGAGACAGACAGACAGACAGACAGAGAGACAGAGAGAGAGAAAGAGAGAGAGAAAGAGAGAGATGTCAAAAAGATAGTTTTTGTTTTCAATAAGCAAATTAGATAAGGGATATATATGCATGTTCCTAGGACCTTGTCTTTGTTAGGGTTTTACTGCTGTGAAGAGACACCATGACCAAGGCAACTCTTATAAAGACAACATTTAGTTGGGGCTGGCTTACAGGTTCAGAGGTTCAGTCCATTATCATCAAGGTGGGAGCATGGCAGCATCTAGACAGACATTGTGTAGGCGGAGCTGAGAGTTCTACATCTTCATCTGAAGGTTTCTAGTGGAAGACTGGCTTCCTGGCAGCTAGGACTGGGGTATTAGAGCCCCCACCCACAGTGACATGCCTTCTCCTAAGGCCACAACTCCTAATAGTGCCACTCCCTGGCCAAAGCATATACAAATCATCACAGGAAGAAAAAGGTTAGCAATTTTTAACTCTACAAGGATTAAGCTGTAGGACGAAAAAGATGGCCAGACAAAAGCCTTATAGGGGACTACTGAAGTGATAATGGGGCAAATGTGCTCTTTCAGTTGTTGTAAAATGCATTTTTCCAATATTGCCCAGTGGTAGAAGAGACAAGGTCACATGAACTTTAGTTTGACCACAACTTACCTCTTACTGACTCAGGATGATAAGAATGTGAATTGCCTTCTATTCAAGTGACAAAATCCAGATAGTTCTCAAACTATAAGATTCTGAAATAAACAGCTTACTTACTACTAAAAAATATTAGTGCTCTAGGGGTGCTTTCATAGGTGGACCCATGGTCCTTAGCACTTTTCGAATTAAGAAAAAAATTAGTCCATTATCATCAAGGTTGGAGTATGGCATCATCTAGGCAGACATGATGCAGGAGATGAGAGTTCTACAACTTCATCTAAAGGTTGATAGTGGAAGACTCACTTCCAGGCAGCTAGGACTGGAGTATTAAAGCCCACACCCACAGTGACACACCTGCTCCAACAAGGCCTCACCTCCTAATAGTGCCACTCCCTGCCCCAAGCATACTCAAATGTTTAGACTTTCTTAAAAGGCCTACTTTTGTTAAAAGTAAAAAATTTTTTTAAAAGAGTAACTACTTATGTATTGAGCTTCTGTTTTCCCCTACCCTACATTCGGAGATGGAAGGTATGGCAAGCCAAGGGGAAAACAGCAATGATGTACACTGTTCTCTTGCAGGATCTAACGGACTGGGAAGAACTTGTGCCTTGTACAACCTGTGCTTCTGGAAGTTTCCTGAGCCCTTCAGATAGAGACGACCTGACACCCTGTTTGCCTGTGCAGGAGAGGCTCTCCTAGTGGGAGCTGTGCAGGGCAAGCTCACCAACCCATCAGGACCACAGGCACTGGAGCAGGAGAAGCATTCCTGGTGGGAGCTGCAACCAGAAAGTTAACCAACCCGCCCCCTCCCCCCCCCCAGGACCCTGGGCATCTCTCAGATGTTGTTTAGCTCAACCATGGCAGCAAATATTAATGTTTATTTACTTTAAATTTATATGTGCCAGTATCTGACAATACTAAAATAAATGAGAATCAGAGATGGTGGTATTATTTTAAATGGAGAGTCAGCCACAGGGTAGCTGCAAACCTGTGTTCTTAGCTCCATTGTCCTGATCCTTGTGTTCTTCAGGGGCATGCTCATCTCTGTGGAGTGACACTGCAGTTCTCCATCACAGGCTCCACAGTTGGGAACACCCAGATTTCTTTTTTCTTTTTAACTTCCTACTAGATATATGACTACGTGTTAGATATGTGTCTACACAAGTTTCTTTATTGGTAAAATGTGTCTGCAATACCAGTCCCTTGTCATAAGGTTGCAATAAACCTAGTAATATCAGCCACATGCGTGGGATGACACCTGGCATGCATGTGGGCAGCCCATGTTAGTACATCACTCACTGCCTTGCTGCATGCTGGGAAAGAGCTCCTTCACTTCCCACACGCAGGAGGAAGCAATCCAGCCCTTCAGCAGGTGTTCCTTCCTCCTAGGCTTTGTCCCTGTCTGGACCACTCCTTCCTTGATTAGGGATGATTTATTTCTGTTACAAGACCTAGTGCTGGCACATGAATAAAGCAAGACGGTTATCATGTGCCTCAAAGAGATAAGCAAGAAGAAAATGTGATGGTGTGAAGGAGGTGACAAGCCCCAAGGCCGGGGTGCCCACTTAGGATTCTGTAAAACCACACAACACAGATTCTCAAGGGGATAAAATCCTTCAGAGCTCACATATGCCAACCTCTTACCTAGGTTGCTTTATCATGCCCCAATGTCACACATCTGTCCACTGCATGCTAAGGTACCTATGTGAAGGGAGATGGAAGTAGGAAGATCAAAGAGTCATGGTGTCTAATAGGGGGCAAAACACTTCACACTGGGGTGAAGGGTGAGGGATTCCAACGAGGTATGCCTCAGAATTTCTCTTAAGGAATTGCTTTGTAATATTGAAGGACAGCCTCTCTTATTACTGGACACTTATACAATAAAATGCTTTCCTATATACCTTCTTACTTTTATCTACTGGCATTTCTGCTAGCCTCTGGGAACACAATGAATAAGTTCATTATCTTTTCTATGCGAGTAAGGAGTTGGAGCCACCTCTCCTGTCTTACATCTGTTCCTAGGAACATTTTCAAACTTGTGTGTCTATATTGGTTTGAGCTAACACTCAAAGGATTACACCTTTCAGCAAAAGTCTTCTAGTATTACGACCTTTGTTCTGTTCTCTTATTTCTCCATCTCTGTGCCTGGTCTCTGTTCCCACACACGTCAGTCTATGCTCTGTTGGCCCACAGAGTTAGTGTGGCTACTCAAAATGGTCACTATATATTTCATATGATTTCTAGTAAAGCAATCTCACATCCAAGTCACCTATGTTGTCAAACCCAGGCTCATCTCACTCCGTATAGCTGAAAACAGTAAGTTGTTTGTGGAAAGCTTGGTATCTGTCCTCTGAGGTTTCAGAAAGGATGAATAAAATGCTCAAACAATCTTCATGACTGCATGAAGTGCGATTCTGAGATTGAATCATCAATTTATATTCTTCAGGACATGGGTAACTATGAAAGGACTGATCTGTTCTTCACAAATGGGCTACCAGACCGACCCGGTGGTTGTCTGCTGTACCCAGATAGCTGTACACACAAGATTCTCTTCAAAATGAGAGCAATGTGTTTACTGTGGAGAGCAGAATTTCTTTTTAGCTTAGCTGTCTTTTTCTCCCTTGATCTTGCTGTTGTTTCCACATGGTATGTTGTAAAGTCTTTTGAGATTACTTTCCTGCCTCAGCTCTGCAAAGAAATTGGAACTTTAAATCTGTGTATTGGCCACAGCCTTGAAGGGGAAGTGGCTCCTCAGGTAGGCCAAGGAACTAGAAACAAGGGAATTCAAACCACACAACACCAACGGCAGGTACGATTCGGGGCTCGGCTTAATGAGGGCATAAATTGTTTGTCACTTGTCCGGTTCTTTATTGCTAGGTTCTCAGAAGTAAGTTCAAATGCAAGCCTCCTCTTAGAAGGGTCATACTTCATTGTTACCTTTCAATTAATAAACCTGGTGTCAAGAAAAGGGCATCGAAACGTCTATCACCTCAGATCACAACCACATTGCTTCCCACACGTAATAACTAGGATTCTCACAGAGATTAGTCACTGCAAGTCACTCCATGAAAATGGCCTTGGGAGGCCCTTCAGGCATACCTGCTATTCCTCTGTGCCAATAATACGTTCATCCTCAACAGTGTCCTTGAAGCATGCCTGCTGCTATGTAAGTGTGATCTCCTTTGACTCTGTAGATAGAAGCTGTGAAACTTCTCTGGAGAGACGAGCCACACTATTACAACATCAAAAAAAAAAAAAAAATCCCTTTTCTTGGTAGATTCATGAAGTGCCTGAGAGGCAACTGTCCCTAGTGGCTGCTCGAAGAAAGCAAGTCATTGTTGATATTGTTGATGAAGTAGAGAGTGTGTTGGTACACTTGGTGAATACGAAATGTTTCCTCAACTTTCTGCACTCCGGGTGTCAAGGCATGGAGCTAGATACTTTGTGAGAAAGTCATTTTAGTATAATAATAATAAAGTCATTACAGTATAATAATAATATTCACTTCATAAAGTGAGACACAACATTTAACCTAATGGAGGCAGTAACTGTTTTACAGAAAACATATGGTGTGACTTCGAGGACATTTTAACCGCCTTTTTTCTTTTTTTCCCACAAAGAATAAAAAGAGGGTTTGTTTTCTTCGAGTCAGCAATTCTTCATCCTGGAAGAAGCTGTGGAAGGAGGAGAGGGTAGCCGACAGAAGCTATAACTCAGGAAGGAGACACAAGCAAGGTCAGGCGGGACACAATGATGTGCGAGATCACCTTAGAAACAGCACCAGATTCCTTTGGGAGTTATAAAGGTGCCTTAATTCTTGTCCTTGCCAAGCATCCTGTAATAGTATGACAAGATTTTATTTATTATCACAGTCAAATTGGACTCTTATGCTCTGGCTAGGCCACAGGTGTGGAATGTCAGCTGTGGCACCAAATATCATCGGGGGTGGGGGGGTTCTTGTGAGGCCATTTAGGAAAGGGAGGGATTCATGATGAGACCCTTGAAAGAGAATGCCTTTTTCTTCAGGCCAGAGAGGCACCTGTTTGCTTTTATTAGCAACCTAATAGGTTTTTACCATGTAAGGACCCTTATTTGTGCTGGAATCAAAGGAAGGAAAGAAACATTTAATTTAGAAATGAAGCTTCTGTAACTGGTTGGCTACTTTAGTCATGACGTGTCTTTGTTCCCTCATGAGAGAGGGCTTAACAAACGTCTTGAGGCTGGAAAGGAAGCAGTCAGAGTGTATGGAAAAAGATATTTCTATATATTTATATAGATATACAGCATTCATATTTACAGATGCTAATTGGCTTAAGACATGGAGCTTATTCAATATTTACGGTCAACTGTCAGGTTTTTTTTTATTATGAAAAGATAAATTTACTTCATCATTTAGCAAAGCCTGGGAGAAAGCATATCAACACCTTGAAGAGAAATTAACTGGAATACATATATTTGAGAATGTAGGCCCACTCTCAAGAAATAATTTGCCAGAATACTTGTTTCAATTTGTTTAAGCTAATTATTATTATTATTATTATTATTATTATTATGATGATGATGATGATGATGATGATGATGATGATGATGAGGTATAGCTTTCTAGCACATAGGGCTCATAGTTGAATAATACCCAGATGTACTTAGGCGGCATTAAGATCAGATGAGATTTTCATTGGAGCTTCGTCATTAACATTTATTTTAGTAACTCAGACCTAGAAATGGAAGAGAAAAGAGAAGTTTTCAGAAATAGGGCCAAATTTAACATGGAATAAAAAAATGCCAAGAGAAAAGTGCAAACTCCCAACCTTTAAAAAGAAAGTCTAAGTAACGTAATACTTACTAAAATACTCCCAAGGACTGTAGGAGAAGATGAGGGATGATCTGCCTTGAGGGGCTGATCCAATGATTTGCTTCCCAACCTTCATTCAGAAAGGCCTTTCCAATGAGAAATCTGTATAGACGTAGATCTGTGGGAATATGAAGAAGGTTGGCAATATTAATTGAAAGAGTCCTTATTCTGGGACTTTCCAAAATATGCTGGGTGTGGTGGTTTGAATAACAAATGGCCCTAGAGGATCTTATATTGGAATGCCTGTTCACCAGGGAGTGGCAGTATCTAAAAAGATTAGGAGGTGTGCCCTTACTGGAGTTTGTTTGGTCTTGTTGGACCACTGTATATCACTGTGTGTGATGGCTATTTCTGGTTGTCAGCTTGACTACATCTGGAATGAACTGGCTGATAGTGATCATGAAAAGCTAAGCCCAGGCAAGGCAGTGCATGCCTTTAATCCTAGGAGACTGAGGCAAGCAGATCTCTTGAGTACAAGGTCAGCCTAGCACAAAGCAAGTTCGAGGTCCAGGCTCGGTGGTAACAAACCTTTATTCTGGACCACACCTGCTGGAGGCCTACTTAAGGACACTGAAAAGAACAAAGACTCACTTTCTTCCCTTTACTTGCCCGCACTTCTGTTGGAACCTACTTCTTCAGGATTCCAGTTTATACAGGAGACCGGTTGAAACAACTAGCCTCCAGCAATGACTAGATCCTTGGACTTTCCATTCATAGCTGCCATAGTTGGGTTAGTTGAACTACAGACTGCAAGTTATTACAATAAATTCCCTTAATATACAGAGACATTCCATAAGTTCTGTGACTCTAGAGAACCCTGACTAATACACTCCAGTGTGTGTGTGTGTGTGTGTGTGTGTGTGTGTGTGTGTGTGTGTGGTTATGCATAGGCTACAAAAGTCCAAGCCAGGCATGTGACTCTCTTCCTGCTGCCTTTGGATCCAGTGTCTGTGTAGTCCCGACTGTCCTGGAACTCACTCTCTAGACCAGGCTGGCCTCGAACTCAGAAATCCACCTGCCTTTGCCTCCCAAGTGCTGGGATTAAAGGCATTCCCCACCACTGCCTGGCCCCAATTACATTTTGTAAGAGTTGCCATAGTCATAGTGTCTTTTCACAGCAAATAGAACAAACACTAAAACATGAACATATGCCATGATATACATGTGGAGGTCGGGGGGGTAACTCCTTACCTAATGTGGGTTCTGGGGATAGAACCTCAGGTTGGCAGGCTTGGTGCAATCATCTTTACCTGCTGAGCCACGTTCTTAGTCCTTGAAACACCTTTATTCATTGCTTGGGGGTTTCTATCATTTTTAGGTTTCTTTAAAGAAACAAAAATTTCTTTCAAGTTCTTGCTTCTTGAAGATGCCTGGCGGAAGCCTACTAAAGTAAAACATGTCACTAAAATATAATTAGCTGAGTAGGAGTAAAAGAGGCATCTACAGTTAAACAGTAACTGCAGACACTGTACCTTTTCACTCCACCTCAGCCTCCGACCCCCATTGTTAACAGTCTCCTCATATCCACTATAGAGGTCCAAGGTATGCTTACGAATAACAAGCTTTTGTCGGGGTAAGGCTCTGTTGCTTTCAATTTGTGGCGAAAGCTGGATTTACTCCTGCAGGGCCCTCCAAGCTCTGTGGTTCTTTGGCAATACCACCTGTTTTGCTGAACAGTGGCTCTTAGAACAAAATGCTTGAACAATTTGGCCCTAGGATGTATTTTAAGAACACTCCTGCCTGGCAAGAACATGTAATAGCTACCGTTTAACAATTCACTAGATGAAAATGAATACTGGGTTACTGCCAGCTACAATTTCTGGACCTTAAAACTTTAAATAATTAATATGAAAAGAAAAGAAAGTGAATTCCACTTACTTTGAATCTGACGAGTTAGCAGTTCACATATTAAGATCTACGACATTCCAGAAGTCAAATAATGTGAGGAAGAGCTTGCTACAGCACTAGCCACCATCAAACATGTCTCTAGTACACATGTTTATGCATACAGTGGAACTTGAGATGACAGATGTAGCTAAAATAATTTAGTTGATTAGTAAACTTAGACCTATATTGGATATTTCAAAATAAAAATGAGTTACTCCGGGGAAAAAAAATCATTTT
>NW_022196915.1:72652415-72661994 GCF_008632895.1 Mastomys coucha
TTCTGTACTTCTTAGTGAGTGCATACCATGAATATATTTTTGGGTCTGAGTTACCTCACTCAAGATGATTTTTTTTTTAATTTTAGATATTTTCTTTATTTACATGCGAATTTCTCCATTCCCAGTTTCCCCTCCAAAAAGCAAAAAAACAAACAAAGTCCTTGGTTGGTGGTTGGTCTCAACCACCAACCAAGGACTGCACATGGAGGGGTCTGATTGTTCTGGCAGCATGTGTGTGGTAGAGGATTGCAAAATCGATCATCAATAGGAGGAGAGGACCTCGGCCCTGTGAAGGTTCTGTGCCCCAGTGTAGGGGAATGCCAGGGCCAATAAGTGGGAGAGGGTGGGGTGGCAGGCATGGGGAGGGGGGAGGCAACAGGGGTTTGTTTTTGTTTGTTTTTTTGTTTTTTGGAGGAAAAATCATTTTTAAAAGTCACTTTGAAGTATGCTTTTGACTAGATAATATTTTGTAACTAACATGATTTCTAGAGAAACTTGACATAATTTTTTTTCTATATTTCTTGGAATTTTCAAATATAAATTACTGAATTGTTCCATTGTCTCTCAAACTACCAGATGCTTTTCTTATATTGACATAGCAATCATACAGGCTCATCATGTGCTATGTTTGTATATCTATACAATTATATAGTGTTGGAAATATGGGATTGATGTCTCTAGTCTGGAATCATTGTCATTCATGTTGGAAATATTCAAAATCCTTTCTTCTTGTTTCTAAAGAGCATATAGTGCATCATCAGTACCAGTAATCACATGACTGTGGATATGCTGTCTAACTATAACATATTGTCTCACTGTAACACATTACCTATTGATCCCTCCAATCTTTCTAGCCTCTGGCAACCACCGGTCTCTTAACTTCTCTGAAATCGTGGTTCTAGGTTTTCATATGAGATCACATGGTGATCTTTCTTTCTTTGTATGGTCTATTTCATTTGAATCCAATAACCTTCCGTTCTGTGCAAGTCACAAGATATAATCCCTTTGAAAGGCTAATACCTGCTGAAAGTCCTCCTGGCAGCTGGAGGTATTTTGTTCAAATGTTCAAGTTTGTCAAAAGGTATAGAGAATGGGATTCTTTTTATTTGTTTTGAATGTTTCAGACTTGTTAGCAGTAGGTGAGTGCTTCAACAATTGCTAATTATCTGTGGTATAGTAGAATTCTTTACACTGCTGTAAGAAAATTTAAGTGTAGTGGTTTGAATGAAAATGGCTCCCAGAAGGCTCCCAGGGAGTGCCACAATTAGGTGTGGCCTTGTTAGAGGAAGTGTATCACAGATGGTGGGATTTGAGGTTTTAAACACTGAAGCCAGGCCCAATGTTCCTCTCTCTTCCTGCTGCCTTCAGATCTGGAGATAAAATTCTCAGTTCCTTTTCCAGCACCATGACTACGACTGCTTACATGGTGCCATGCTTCCTGACACAATGAAAATGGACTAAACCTCTGAACGATAAGCAGCCCCCACTTATTTGTTTTCCTTTATAAGAGTTTCCATGGTCACAGAGTTTCTTCACAGCAATAAAAACCCTAACTAAGACAGTAGGATAATCTAGCTGGGCTTACCACTGACCTGGGTAGAACGTCATTGTTAAGGACATTGAGCTTTATCAGATGACAGCTATGTGTTCTACTACTCATGGATCTGATGAGGAACAGAAATGCGCTTATATATCACACACATATACAACACACTGTATATAATATACTATGTATATAATTATATACTATGTACCATATGTTAATATTATAAAGTATATATAGGGCAATAAAATATATATTTCATACACATACATACTATAATCTATATGTTATATATAATTACATAGGTATAATATATAACTACATGCGTTATATAAAATAATATACATATGTAACCAATACATATATGTTTAAGGCTTGGATGATTATGGAGGCTGAGAATATATGTTATATATAATTACATAGATATAATATATAACTACATACATTATATAAAATAATATACATATGTAACCAATACACATATGTTTAAAATAAGGCTTGGATGATTATGGAGGCTGAGAATCCTCCAAGTTGGAGGCATGGGAAACTGCCAGTTGTACTCCAAGATCAAGGGCCTAAGCACAGAACTGCTAATGTTTGAGAACAGAATATGGAAGATGTTTTATTGTTTGTGAGAAGATCAGATGATGTCCATCACACTAGGAAGAACAATCTTTATTCAGTTGATTCCAGAATGACTCTCATAGACCTACCTAGAAATGATATTTTACCAGAAATCTGGAGAATCCTCCTTAAGCTGGCATCAAATATTAACTCTCTTTATTGCTAATTCAAATGAACAGTCTTATGCTTAGAAACAGAGCCATAGAATCTATCTTAAAGACCACTGTTAGAGTTTTCATGCACAGTTAGGCTATGGGAGTATTATGGATTTAAAAACCATAATCATTCCCACAGCCCTTCCTGAAGAGCCACATAAAGCAAGGCTATCCACTAGGAATGATGTCTGAGCGGGTGCTCAGTGCCTTGTAGGTTCTTTATCTTATCTCTCAGGTATGTCTACCCAAGGCCTGTTTAGAAACTCCTCTTGTCATTCAGGGAGACAGAGCTGGGGGCCTCAGCCCTTCTACTGCTCTGCCTGTCTTGGGTGCCAGGTCTTATTTCAAGGCGATCTGTGGCTCTTACAGGACATGCTGTGGGGCTAGCTTGCTCCTTTTCTGTATTCCCCCTGCCCTGCCCCCGGCCTTTCTCTGCCCTTGGGAGTTTTTGTCTATTTATTTGCCAGCTTCTCCCTTGTGGCTCCTCAGGGGTCCAGTGTTTACCTGCAGTCTGGTGTTCAAGTTATCTGGCTTAGTTTCCTTTTCTGAAAAGTCTGAGTCTTGGCAAAATCACATCAGAGATAGAATTCCCTCATTTGTTTTCCTAATGGAAACAATTGTGCTTTGCTGCCATGGTTTAGCTACTTAAATGTGATAACTTTATCCCTTCTCCTCTCCCCCCCACCCAACCCAGTTGTTAAGATTTGTTTTATGGAAAACAGGAATTGCAAGTGGAGACTAGAATACACACTGTAGTACTACAGGGCCAAAGCTATTCTCATAATACTGTGGATAAATGCTTCGTTGATGTCTACAAATAGAGCTTGGATCATAGTACTAATTAATTTTATTAACTTGGAGCTGAAAGGAGGTAGCAACTTAAGGAAGGGCATAAAATGCAGCAGACCTTGCCAGACTAGTTCCATATAGCTGCCTTTAACTGAAAGTTAAAGAGCATTCACTCATTACAAGTAACAAGGCAAAAGGGATGCTTAGACCCCAGCCTGCCTCCATCACATACAGAGAATGAGCAAGAGAAGAAAGACACTTCTTTTAGTGCAAGAAGCAAGTTTATTTATTTATTTTTGATAAGGAAATAACAAAGGAATGGTGCCAAGTGAGGTACAACTGAAACATTTGCATATGGAATCTGTCCTTGAAAGGAACATCAGATCATTGTCACAGTTACTGATTGTCAGCTTAAAAAAAATGAAATCCTGTTTGTCAAAAATAAAAAAAAATATATTCCTTGGGAAATTTCTGAATGGTAACTTTAGTTCAAAGCCATAATACTGAGGGTAAAGTGTCCCCTTGGCTAAGACCAAGGTAGTTCTGCGGTGCTATATATATTCCTACTTTGCAAAATGCCTGTATGTTTTGCAAATTAAAGTGCAAACATTCTTACTGCATTGTTTTTTTGGAAGTGTCTTCCAGTGTTAGTTAATGTGAGCCAACACTGGTCATTACGGCTCGCAAGCACACACTTACATGTTTCTGATGCTGTATTGGAAGCATTTGGGTCTATTCAGATAGCAAAGTTGAAATACATAGGGACAGACACCAAGTCTTCAGCCTGATGCTCTTTCATTAATGTTGAAGTGGTAAAAATTACTTAGAAAGGTTTCATTTTCTTAAGGACACAGTTGAACACATGGCTGCTTCCTTGCTCTCTAAAGCAACATGTATAATTTAATTGGCAAATACAGAATAAATGAATACCAGAAGACAAAGATAAAAGCATTAAAGCCCATTACAATCTTGAATAACACAAAAACTTTAAGCATATAGGAAAAGTATTGCAATCATGTATTTAGCTTTACTTTTTCTAATATATATCATAATTTAGAACTATATAAAGTCACTTACATAAAGGTAACTTTTCAAGTGTTAGAGCTGAAAGCATGGCTTGGTGTTTGGCTTAATCATTTTTTTTTTTTTAACCAGTTTCATTTATAAAGCTCGTAATCTTGCCAGCAGGGCTTCAACTTCAGGAACTGATTCGCTTTTAGAAACAGAGCCAAGAAGTTCCATTTCCTTTTTTCTGTTGCTTTCTGCATTACAGGCTTCCTTCTCAACTGCCTTGATCCTCCCTGTAGACGTATGAGTGTCTAGATTATAATTAAGCTCCTTGGCGACTGGAGTCCTGGTGGAGTTGCAATTGATACTGTGGTGTAGACGTGACCCTTCTGTCAACTGCATTTTCTGATTTTCTACAGTAAGGAAAAACGAAACATGAAACTTATCAGTGAGAAAACCAAGGTCCAGGCATGTTATAAATCATAGTTTTAACTATCGTCAGTGAATAAGTCCTTTTCGTTAGACTAGAAATAGGCGGTAGAAAAGGAGATATAAAGTAAACATGTAGCAGTTAAGAGTCAATTTTATAGAAGAAAATGGCTTATTTCCTTCTTTTATGCTAAAACACCCGTTACCAGGCCATCCATCCTCAGTTTTATCCCATGACTCATTCAGGATTTGGGTCAAACAACAATGACATGGAGAGGCCGAATCTAACCATGAGGATGGACCTCATAGTCCCCATCACTCGGTTTCTTCCCCTCATCCTTAGCTCAGAGCATCACAGCAAGCACATGCCCCATATGTCTGTGTACTTGTCCACTGGGTGTCTTTTCATTAGGATGTATATCTCACAGAGCAGCAGCTTTATTTTAAATACCATGTAGTTTCAGTACCTATAATAGTCCTAGCTAAGCTAAGAGTTCAATAAATACACTAGATACATAGTCTGCATAGATTATGACCCAACAGAGGAATCAGACTAAGATTTTCTTTTTGAAGAAAAAGTAAGGAAGACTCTCTTAAGAATTATAAAACTAAAAAAAAAAAAAAAATTCTTTTAAAAAAATAATGAAGTTGTCAGGCAAATTGCATTTTCTAGCAAACCATAATTACATAATTATGTCATAATGACATTGAGTAGTATATATGCATCTACATGCACATGTGTGCATACATATACACACATACATACTGGCAAGAGATTGTGATCTTGACCCTGTAATGGGCAGTGATTAAGTGCTGCTGGCTGATTCTCTGAGATGTAAACTTTCTTCTAATTAGCCGACTCTCACATTGTGCAACCTTATGATTGAGTCTCTCCTAGGTCTCCAGCTGTTAAAAAGCAGATTGTCTCAATATTCATGTAACCTTGAGCAGGGTGTGAAAATGGCTCCAACAAACTTGACATGACATTTAAAGTTTTTTGGTTATTCGCTGAGAGATGTTCCATTATCCCAATAGTAATGACTTTGGAGCACGAGCAGTCACTCATGACAGTGTGTTTTATGCGAGCTCTGAAAATTCCAACCGAAAACAGCTTGTACATTAAAAGGTGGCTGCTGAAGATATTTACTGCACTGTCATTTCCTGACCAGGGGCTTCCGGTGATGGATGAGTATTTTACACAGTTTCTTGGACAATCTCTACAAATTTTAGAAGTATGATCAGCTTTTAGCTGTGGGAAGAAAATAAATATACTTTTCTTATCACTTTCTCTATCAGGTGGGCAACTGTTACTCAAAAATCAAAATCTAACCGAGCAGTGATTTTTTTTCTTAGAGGGGTTTATGTGCTGCAGCTCACAGTGCACACTCGGTGCCTGCAGCAAAGAACATACACTGGACTGGTGGTTCTGCAGTTCCCAGGGCCACATAAATGAATTGTTTCTTGTACCCACCACCATTCCCTAAAAGGAGTGTGGAAAGTGCTTTTGTAGCTAAGTGCTGATTTCCAGTCAGCATACTGCTCATTCCCAATTCTTTCTACCACTCCTGGTCATTTGATGTCTTGTATATTACTCCATCATGAAACTGCCAACAAACAAGGTTATTTTGCTTACTGGGCAACTCTAGTTAAAATTTTGGATTACTGAGAGTATACTGGCAAGGATATGGATCTGGAATACACAATCAAGGCCAATTCTGTATGTGGAGAAGTAGAAAGAAAAAGTAAAATGAGATTTTAGGTAATCAATGACATCTGAATTTTAATGAATAAGTCCATCCCTTTGAGTCCCAGATCTCGAAGAGCAGCTATGGGGATCAAAGGGCGAAAGCGGGGGACGCCTATATGGTGAGTGCTGTCCTAGGTAGGGTTACTATTGCTGTGATGAAACACCATGACCAAAGGAACTTGGGGGAGGAAATGCCTTACTTGCCTTACACTGCTCATCACTGAAGGAAGCCAGGAGAGGAACTCAAACTTGGGAGGAAACTGGAGGGAGGAACTGATGCGGAGACTATGGAGGAATACAATACCGGCTTGCTCCTCATGGCTTGCTCAGTCTTCTTTTTTACAGAACCCAGGACTACTAGCTCAGAAAAGTACCATGCCCAATGGGTGGGCCCTTAGCCATCAATTACTAATTAAGAAAGTGCCCTATATATTGCAGCATCTTACAGAAGTATATTCTCATTTGGAGTTCCCTATTTTCAGATATCTCTAATTTATGTGTCAAGTTGACATGACTAACGAGTAAAAGCAAAAAGAGGCTTGGTCATGGGCTTCCATTCGTTACTGAGTAAGTCAGTGGCAGAAGCCAGATGCTGCCTCAGGAGACACCGGGACTGTCTTAGACAAAGCTGAAGACATTTTTGCCAAAGACAAGTGCCAAGTAATTCAAAGCTGGATTTCATAATAATGATATCCTGAATCCTTATAACAACTTTGTAGAGCAGAAAGACAGAAACTACCTCAATGCAGTTCTGTTCAAGGGCACATCATCCTCTTCTGTCCTGGTCTCAGTTATGTTGATGACTGAATTCTAAGCTTGATCTCAATTCATTGCAATATCCTAATTCATTCATCCCTCCATTTTCTTGGACAGGCATTTCCTACTCTTTCTTTTCTTTTCAAACCTCCAGCATCTCCCTTTAGCATCTAGCGTCTGCCTCTACCTTCCTTCCTGTCAGGATGGATCAACATTCTGCCATCTGAGGACAAGCTCTAAGGTCTCACTTCCCTTTGTCAGCTGCACTCCCTCCTCATCCCCCTGCCGAACTGTCAAGGTGTAGCCCTCCCTGTCGTTAGTCATCCCTGTCCTGCCTAGTTTTATGTCAACTTGACACAAGCATGTCATTTGAGAAGAGGGAATCTCAATTGAGAAAACACCTTCATAAGATCCAGCTATAGGGCATTTTCTTAATAGTGATGGATGTGGGAGGGTCCAGCCCATTGTGGGTGGTGCCATCCTTCAGCTGGTGCTCCTGGGTTCTATAAGAAATCAGGCTGTGCAGGCCATGAGAAGGAAGTCAGCAAGCAGGGCCCCTCCATGGCCTCTGCATCAGCTCCTGCCTCTAGGTTCCTGGCCTGTCATCCTTCAGTGATGGACTACATATGTGGAAGTATAGTTCAAACAAACCCTTTCCTCCCCAGCTTGGTTTTTGTTCATGGCGTTTCATTACAGCAACAGAAACCCTAACTGAGACAATTCTCAGCATACACATTAGTTATGATAACTTCAAACTCAAGAGAGAAGGACATTTTTATATGTTACCACTTCTGCCCCAGCTATGCCCTCAGGGCTAGGCTCCTTTAAAGAAACCTTTCTGAAGGAGCAAGGTTCTTGACTCTTTTCTTCCTATTTGTGTTCCTCTTGAATCCACATTCATGCTGATTTTGACATTTAACTCTTTTCAAACAATTCCTGTGAATGTCACCAGTGGACCAATTGGCGACACAAAGGAGGACAGCGACTACTTGGACACCTTGTCTATGGGATGGCAGTGAAGAGCCCAGCACAGCCTGGGGTGCTTCTTTAAGTGCTTCAGTGTTTGAACTTCTCTGAAGGCTTCAGGCAATAACCAGTGGGCAGATGCAAGGAAAAACATTTGGATCCTTTTTGAGAAACTCACAATAGTCATGGGTTTGTCATTTGGGGTATGATGCTAAAGGAATGGCATGGTATTTGACTCCTCTACAGTTTCAGAAGGAAACACTTTCATGGAAGCAACTGAGAAGATGGTGTGAAAAAGGAAGATACCATTCCACAGACCCCTGGAAAAATAGTCAAGTATACAAAGCACATTGAACTGGAGAGCTTGTGGCCCTGTTAGCCCTTTCTCAATAACTATTCTCTCCCAGAAGCCATGTCCCCTCTCTGCACAGCAACAAATCCACCAGGCCCCTAGTTTCTATTTGGATTACATTTTTCCATAGTTGTCTTTCAAACAACACAGGGCTGGCAAATCTGTAAATTAGAATGCATGGGTTTGCAGAAGTAAATTATAATTTGATGTGGGCGGCTTCATCCTTCACATCTCAAGTTAGAAATACAATATGGCACACTTGGACATATGGACTCGGTGAAAGGTAAGGCTGGTACTGCAATAAAAAGAGAAACATTTCTATTTATCCTCCACAGAAATCTTTGCCAACACACATTTTTAAAATGGAAACCGAACATACTAAGGCAAAATAGGATGACTGCTTGATTTTCTAAAGGGAATACTTTTGTACAATTTTATGAATCAAATCTTGGGCTTTCCTTTTTTTTTTCCCCTTTAAGATATTACTATTGATGTCTGTGTGTAATATGTCCAGAACCCCTGCCAATACTCAGGGCCAGTGGTAATGGCAGCACTGCCAGGCAATGAGACAGCTTCTATTCTTAGTACCAAACTCATAGGGGAATCCAATACACATATCCTGTATTTGTTTATCTGTTCTTCTTCTTATTATTATCTGTTCTTACTATCTGTTATTGTATTCAGGGTAAGAATACATAGTATTTTTCTATAAAGTAGGAAGACTCACTAATTTCAGTCTAACTCCTCACACGAGGCTTACTATAAAGAACCAAATCAGAGAGCCCGCCATAGCTTTACTTCCCTCTGTGAACTGAAAGTTGAACGGTTGGAAAGCCGAGTTGCTCTTAAATGCAGAGCTCACTGGACATAAACATAAAAACCAAGAGTGCAAACTATATCCAGTGTTGGGTTCCATACGGTGTTTGGCGGAATATAGATTTAGATTACAATGACATTCAGAAACCTCACGCGTTCTGTACTATCATTCTCATTGCTCCTCCAGAAACTCAACCACACAGGAATCTAAGACACTGACAACACATGCAGGCACACATGCACGGACACATGCGCATTTTGGCATCTAAATGAAGTAATTCAGCCAACAGTTGCTATGTATCTTCCATGTAGAAAGCAAGGGCAGCCAGAGAAAGAAATTAGGGAAACTACACCCTTCACAATAGTTACAAATAATATAAAATACCTCGGTGTA
>NW_022196915.1:72664650-72704967 GCF_008632895.1 Mastomys coucha
TACATGTAAATAAAAAAAATATCAAATAAAAAAAAAAAAGAAAGCAAGGGCAGCACCTTCCCACTGCAGCAAATACCAGTTAAGGTTCAGAGGGGCTTCTCCTCCCCGTGAGTCAGCAGACTCCTCCCCCAGAGGGGCTTCTCCTCCCCGTGAGTCAGCAGACTCCTCCCCCAGAGGGGCTTCTCCTCCCCGTGAGTCACCAGACTCCTCCCCCAGAGGGGCTTCTCCTTCCCGTGAGTCAGCAGACTCCTCCCCCAGAGGGGCTTCTCCTCCCTGTGAGTCAGCAGACTCCTCCCTGAGATGGGCTTCTCCTCCCTGTGAGTCAGCAGACTCCTCCCTGAGAGGGGCTTCTCTTCCCTGTGAGTCAGCAGACTCCTCCCTGAGAGGGGCTTCTCCTCCCTGTGAGTCAGCAGACTCCTCCCTCACACTGTGGTTCTAATGGGCACTGCCTTCTTAGACATGCCAGCTCTCTCATGCATAAAAAAATTGAGTTTCCACCTATCACGGCCAAATGGCAAGACTATGGCAGCTCTGACAGGAGTAGGAATGCAGAACACTTGAGCCCTAATATGTCTTCAGTGACTTTCACTCACTCTTCTGGAAATTTGGTGTCTTTTTACAATTCCTTATACTTTGCTCTTAACTATTACTTTGACCTACTAAGGAGTTGTGTTCTTTCATCCTGACAACAGCTTTATTAGGGGAAAAGGAGTGAATAACCCATAAATATCCTTTTTAAGGCACCATTGGGTATGTGCAATAGTAAAGTGTGTGACAAATATATGTTTTTAATCTATGCAATAACAGAAGTTAGTGCTGGCCACCAGCAGTCCGTATCTCTGGGGCTTCCTTACTAGTGACTTACTGATATGATGAATAGTCTCTGGTTTTATTTTGTTCTTTGCCTTACATGCATATATATATGTATAAATATGTATTTACACATATGTGCATATACACATGTATATGCATACATACACACATACATATATGATAACAGGTGTATAAAAGGTCATTTTATATGGCTAACATACAAAGTTAGCCATAGAAGTATCAACTAAGCCATCGGAACCATTTGTGTAAAAGCAGAAACATCTGAACAAAATGCAATTCCCATTCAAATAATGAAATCTCTGGATCAAGAAGCTAATTCCTAAGCTAGGAATGTTTTTTGTAAAAGCTCATATACACAGCTTCCTTCTCATTTTACTGTCTCATAAATAAAATTTCAAAAGCAGCACAGCCAGTGGCCTTGCCAGTCTCAGTGCGGGGCAGGCCAGAACTGAGCATATCACTGGGAGGAATCTTGTAAGGGCCCAGGCTCAGAAGAGCAGTCCGGCCCCTTTTCCTTAAAGACTAGCAATGGAAAGGCCAGATCCTGCCGCTTCCCTTTCTGATAGGCCATTGGTTAGGTTCCATTCCCAGGCCTGCTTTCCTACTGCTCAAGTCTTGGGATCTTTTGGTTTTTGATCATTTTTTACAGAAATTGCTCCCTATGAGTACCCCAAACCTCAAGGTTCTTACATTCAAAACTGTCTCGTGCCTCATTTCCCACTGACACCTGGCTTTCGTCCCAGATCCTGGAAGGTGGCTTTTAAGTGTGTGCAATGTTTTTACTCATGGTAAGACTCCCAGACCTACATGTTTGTCAAAACAGCTAACACATTATGCTAATTAGGTGATTCATGGTAGTACCCCAGACAGTCTGCAGACATAAATGATGTAGGACGGGGTTAGTCAGGCTAGCCAGATATGACTGGGAGGGAGGGTGAGGTTTAGGGTGAGTGATGTTATTCCCTAAGAATGGCAAGCACCAATTAAATTCAGGTTTGTGGTCCATGATCGGATCAGTTATATGTATATAATGAAGTCTTGGTTTGTATGGAGTATACTTAACTTCAGATGACTTTTCTTGTTTGACAATATACTTTCTCTCACATATCAATGGAAAATTTGGTTTGCCTTGGATACCAAAATCTGCAAATGCTCAAGTCTTTTATGTAAAATGGTTTAGTGTTTCCTATCCTATACACATCCTCCCATGTGTTTTAAATCATCTCTGGGTTACGCACAACATATAAGTAATATATATATATATTATATATATATATATAATTCATTAGTTCAGAAATAAGAACAACTATCTTAACAGTATAAATGCATTTTCTTCATGTTCTCATGTACAGTGGTTGAGGTCACAGATGTGAATTCCCTGAATGCATTGGACTAACTAGACTCTGTCATCCCACAACGTTCCTTCAGTGTTCCTGAAGATAGCCATTGCTGCAAGTTCCTCCCCGTGTCTGGGTCTGATCTACATGTCTTTGCTATGATTAAGCTGCAATAGTGTTATGCCTACCTGAGCTATGATAGCTTGAACTCCATCACTCTGGCAAAGCACTGAAACTGAGGAAGTTTTAGGAATCACTAAATTTGTATTCAGCTGTTCAGAAGGTGACAGTGGTCTGATACCCCAACCTGGTACCTGGTGTCCAGAATGAGGCAATAGTTTTTGAAGGATTATGGCCTATGCAATTTTAATATAGGCAACTGGTGTCAGCAGTCATTGCATGATATCATTTATAGCTTGTATTATTATTATACTATTATTATTATATCAAAGAACCACATGGCTCCTATATAATTTGCAAACATTTTCCTGACATATATTTGTATTTGATTCCCTTCAACTTTTTTTTTGTTTAGTATTGTATGTGTGCATGTATGCATGTTACTTGTGTGTGTATACATTGTGTGTACCACAGAATATGTGTGGAGGCCAGAGGATAACTTTTGGGATTTGAGTCTCTCCTACTGCTATGTGGGTTCTGGGCTCACACACAGGCCACTGAATGGAGCAGCAGGTGCTTTTCTTTCTGTGCCATCTCCCAGAGACCACGTATGTGAGTCTCATAAAAGCCCTGTGACAGAGGTGATCTATTTATCTGTTCACCCCAGGTTACACTTGAAGATGAGGAAACAGAAACTGATTGCAGGCAGGCCTAGAGTCAGAACTCCAATCGTCATAATCCTGGTTAACTACTCCTGTGATAGGACCCTTGATTTATTGACTGATTGATCCTCTCGCTTCTAACTGCTGCGTGCTGTGATAGCAGGTGTGCACCACCGTGCCTGCCATTCTACGTTTGGATGATCTGTATTTTGCTCTTCTTTGGCTACATGCTTCATATCCTCCAGTGAACTCTTTTAAGCAACCAAATCTCTTTGTCCATTTCTCACAATTAGACCCTTGGGCTACTTTCCTGCTCCTTCTGTCTTCTCTCATCCACTGTTCTAAAGCTCAACCATTTCTTTTCAGAAGACTATAGATTTTTATTTCCATCTTTGACAACAGTGCTTCAGCACTGTCTACCAAGGCATCTTTGAACATTTCAATGTAAGCACTCTACGATAATTTCAAGTTTGAGAAAGTATACTGAAACAAAACTCCCAACTGCAAAAGCATCACGCGTGTCCTTGTACCCCGCTGAGCACAAGCGCAGTCTGTTTATTCGTTCTGCTTCTCACAGCTATCTAGGGCCACCATGCTTGTGTTCACTGACATGCAGTCCAGGAGGCGCTTTGTACTTGTAAGCCTGCCTGTCAGGCCGTAAACAGCTAACAATGTGATACATTGCACTTGTGCCTTATAAGGAAAGGTCTAAGAAAGAACAGGGATGAATTTGGACAATATAGATATTAAATAAAAAAAATATACATTTGAAGAAGCCTTTGGGTTTCTGTGTGTCTCTGTCTCTCTGTGCACATTTCTTAAACCTAAATGATATGCATAAGCATCTCTGTACTATAGATAAAGAAATGGAACTTTAGCAAAGTCCATGTACTGCCTAGCCCATACAGTTCTTGCCATTTGTAGTTGAAGAATTCCACCTAAATCTTAGGACCTATGTTTTTGGAGGCTACACTCAGATGTGGAAAGAACACATACTAAGCTGCAGGTGGCCAGGGAGGTTGACTCTCAGTGGGAATCACTTGGGAGCCACAATGGAGAGTAACCAGTTAAATAACTCCTTAGGGAGACATTTTTCTGAAGCCATTTATAAGCTGTATCTGACAGTGTGCTTTTAAGTAGTTCCTTTTGTTTACATTCATATACTTTCTAATTCCACCGCAGATAGTTCAAATGCACAGATGGTTTTTCTGAATGGGTAACTTGGGTATTTCTATTCCGTTTCATTTTGATTTATAGAATCATGTAATGTAGGCTTGTGTAATCTTTGGATTGGAAAGACCTTAGTTACCTGGCAGAACCATCTATCCAATGTTTAAATTCCATTTGCTCAACTTCAAAAATAGTTTGCTTAGATTTGATGACCTTCAGTCAGATCCTAAAAATCACATAATCATAAGGCAATATATTCTCCTTGGACAGCACCAAAAGATCACACATTTATTTATCCAGCATTCGTTCGCAGGACATTTTTTGTCACCAGCTCTACTGACTCCCTTCCCATTCCCCATGCTCACACCCCAAATCAGGGCTATATTAAATAAAGGCAATTCCTTTTCTATCCACCAGTCTGCTAAGTATTCGAAAAAACAAAACAAACAACACCAACCCAAATTACCCCTCTTTAAGCCACAGCTATAGTTTCTTCCCCTGCACCTGTGCTGACCGTAAGTTGGAATATGAATAGGAGAGTTAGCTCTGGAGCTAATTCAGTAGACTCAGCTCTCCAAGCAAGTTGCTAATTCTTGGATGTATTTAAGACTGTTCTTTTTGCTATGAAAACATGTACCTGCATCTACTTAACAGTTCAAAATTCTGAAGGAAAAAAAGTCAACTAGGAGGTTGTATATTATTAAACAATACATGCTCACTGAAACCTGATTACAACCTGAAGTTTTGCTAATTGAGTCTCATTGTCAGTATATGCTTAATGAAGAGGGATATGCTTAGAAAAATCTGATTTTAATAGAGAATTGAATCCCAAGATACATTTGTGTTCATATAAAAATAATTTTATGGATGATTATACATGAAAAAGCTACTCTACACTTTGTAGCCAACCATTATTTGCTGTATCTTAACATAGCAAATATAGCCAAGTAGTAGAAAATTATCTAATATCTTACTGGGAGAGAAATAGTCTGAATATGAACTCCATAAAGGTGGAGTTCAGGTACCTCGTCTGTCTAATTCACAGCTGAAATTCACCGCTCCTTCAACCCATCTCAGGACAGGTGCTTTGTGGTTTATTTATTGAGTTATTGAAATCAGCAGGACATAATTTTATTATCGGGCCTCACTTAATGCTTTACATTAATCGACTGCAAAGAAAATACTTTGGTAAAACAAGAGCTGCATAAAAACTGAGCAGTGACATAACATTTTGGTTTAAGTTTTTGCTTTCTGGGTCACTTGAAAAGCCAGCGTTGACTCGCAAATTCATACTGTGCACTATCAATAGGAGTCTAACAAAAATCACGAATGGACTATATATTCAATATATCAATTTATAGAAGCTATAATGCATAGCAAAAAACTTAGGTAAATTATTATTATTATTTTTTAAAGATTTATTTATTTTATGTGTATGAGTACACTGTAGCTGTACAGATGGCCATGAGCCATCAGGTTGGCCTGCTCCTCTGCCCTGCTCACTGCAGCGTAATTCACTGTAGCTGTCTTCAGATGCACCAGAAGAGGGCGTCAGATCTCATAACGGGTGGTTGTGAGCCACCACGTGGATCCGAACTCAGGACCTTTAGGAAGAGCAGTCAGTGCTCTTACCCACTGAACCATTTTTGCCAGCCCAGGTAAATTATTTTTAAGTAGTTAATTTTGTTATTATTTCTAAATGGAAGCAAAGAACAATAAATTAACACAACCGTTAACATTGTTATTTTGGTTTTCAGTTGTTACAGATAGATTTTATCTTATATTTGTAGCACACCTTGTTTCTAAGCAGTCATCTTGCAGGAGCTCAGAAGCTAACTCTGCAGTCACAGCTGCCCTGGACCACACACAGAAGTAGAGCTCATCAGCCTGCCATGTCTTGGGGCTTGCAGATCTTTATAGAAAGGTTCTGTGAGGAGCAACATTGTCAAGTTGGAGTTTTGCTGTAAGAAAGCTAATCACTGTCTTCAGTCATACCACCATGAACAGGATTGTACCTGTTTAGAATCTGGGTGGGAAAAAGCTAATAACTATAATCATTACTATTAGAAAATTAGTAGCAATAGCAAAAGCAATTTTTAAACTATAAAGTTCAAATTGTAATAATCCATAAGCCAAAGGAAATCAATACTGCTCATTTCTCCAGGCTTCTTAAGAATAGTTCCATAATTAATATGTTCCTGTTTAGAAATGCCAGTTTAGATGGCTAAAGAAAAAGTCACCCAAACCAAGATTTTTAGCTCACTTATGCATGGACAAGTAAACGTAGCTTTGTTATGTGCTTTATACTGATCATAGAACATTATGAAACAGAAATGTATTATTCAAATTTCATATAAAATAGATTACAGATATCAATATATTCTTGATATTGAGAGGGTAAGCTTCCCCAGTACACAATTTGAGTCACTAATAAAGAAGGAGACCTACTGATGGAATCAGGTATTACTGTAGGATACAATTTTATGAAAATCTTTTTATTATTTTAATAGATTGAACTTTTGCTGGACTGCACAGCCAAGTTAATAATACACCTTGAGATCACTTAAGACAGCCTGCATTCGTACTGTGTACTCAGCCTCTTAGCGCTGAACCTGCCTGTAAGAGGGCAGCCTAACCAGCAGCCTTGCTACGCTTTGGATTTTCCCTGCAATCAGTTTTTACACCCTAAGGTAAAGTGCAGCTTTAATCTTAAATTATACATGCTTCTGTGCCACTAACCCAGAGTAATGGAAGTATGCTGTGGCAGCCACTTGCTGTAAACAGTCAACAGGTAGGAAAAAAACCTTATACAATACACATCTACCATAAATACTGCAAGCAACACGTGGAGGCAAGGTGACGGTGTCTGTCTGCAGTTTTTGTTTACTATTCTGGGTCAGCTCGGGTCAGGAAAATAATTTCATTCCTTGAAAAAAAAACTGGTAAAAATGTCTGTAATGTATGTTTCACTCCATTCCAATATGCTTTCTGGGTTATCCAATAAACATAGAGCAAAGTGCTTTATGTAGGAACAGTCAAGTGTGAGATTGACACAGAAAACACATAGGTCACAGTTAGGTCAGTAAGTCTACCTAAAGCCCGACAGGAGAGACAGTGAGGAGTGAACTATGCAAATGAAATTTGGGGTCAGATTAATCCAGGAGGAAGTGCTTGGTTTTCATTCTGTAATGTGTTGCCAGTGCATCTCAATGCCTCTGTGTCTGTTTTTATCTCTAACATTTTAAAGTGTATGTCATTATCTATAACAACATTATAAAAGACAAACATTGGGGTGAAATAAAGCAGTGCTCCAGTATGCAGCATTTCACTGTGATCTTGTTTTGTGTGCAGACGAACGGTTACACATTCTTGGAAACTTGAATTATGGGAATGGGAAAGTAGACAGAAGGCAGAAATTAGAATCCTACTCAGAAAACTTGAATTCTAATGCTTACACACCTACTGCTGCTACTGCCCATGATGGGCCGTTTTTAATCTAGCCTCCTCCTAAGCACAAGGAGACCATTTGCCCTTTAGGGATTTTTGTTTTACTTAGTAGTTGTGCACCCCGTGGAAGCCAGAAGCATCTAATTTAGTAAACATGATTCTCCATGTTTACAAATGAAGTTGGATTTTCTTGCTTGCCATTCTAGTTGTCAGAGCAGGATCTACGATGTCAGGGTGAGGACTGGTGGCTATGGGTCAAATCTGATAGACTGCCCTGTTTTGATGGTCTCCTACAGAGCTCAGTAGTATTATCTTGCCCTGGATTGATGGTACCAGGATTGACTTAAAAATCTGTTATGAGTTCCTAAGAGTTCAGACTCTTCTATTCTTTTCTAAAGGGGATGGACTACAGAATCTGACTTGACTAATAGATATCGCCTAAAAGGGAGCAGCTCAGGCTAGTTCACTTCCATCTCCTAGGGTCAGGATGAGAACGGTAAGTCCTGCAGTCTCCCTTCCTCAGCCTCCGCTCTTACAGACTGATTACAGTACCACCCTTCTTCCAAGCACAGTTTTGTAAAGGTGGCCTGGGAAGAGGTGCTACTATGGCTTGATTCTATGTGCTTGCACCCTATGTAGACTATCCTATCTAGGACCAAAAAGAGAAACAGAAATCTAGCAACACCTTGATCACGGATTGGAGTCTCCTCTGAAGAGACTGATTTTAAAGGTGTCTGATGGAATCTTACTTCATGTTTTTTGCTGTGGAAGTTCCATTGTTATCTCCCCTTAACAGGGCCTATGCGATATCTTTAAGCAGAAACATTAGCATGCATGAAGTAGGAGGCAATATAGTAGAACATGTAATCATTAAATACAGAGAACCACAACAGCCTTAGGTCGTGTACAATGTGGAGGGAGAACATAACTGAGGGCAAGTGTGCGCTCATCTCTACAACTCTCATATATGGATCCATGGCTCTGGGTGCTGGCTGTGTCCCTGGTGCTGAAGTTACAACCTGACTTCTCATTGTTTTGGCTAAGTTAAGAATTATCGACCTTCATTTTAAAGGTGAGATTTTTTGATCAGCAAAATAACTGAGGTAAGGTGGGCCTCTCTTCAAAGGAAAATAGCAAAAGGGGTAGGTCAATGTCACTTCAGTTACTTTTCTTGCAAATAAAAGAACCAGTTTGGTTTCTATGAAACCCCAGGCTGCACTGGGATTCTGAAAAATTGGTTTCTGTAAACAGCTCATTTTTAATGCTGCCCTGGCTGAGTGTGTGCTTTCTAAGACTCCATGGACACACAAACAGATCAGACCACACAATTCCCTCCTTCCGTTTACTGCAATGGATTCCTGCCTCGGGCTTTTCTTGCCAGCAGGGACTGTTAACTCAAAGACTTGCTTCTACTCTCTTCCTGAGGCTTTGGAATACCTCCTGTCTCTATGGTAACACAAAACACAAAGCACTAGAAATGTACCATACAGTGGGCAGGAAAAAAAAACCCACAGAGTACAGTCCTCTTGGTAAAGCCGAAGAAGGAGCTGACGGAGTACAGTGATCTTGGTAAAGCTGAAGAAGGTGCTGACAGCTCATCCCTACAAGTAGGCAAGGAGGAAGGATGGGAAACTGTCCCTTGTTCCATTCATCACACAGACGAGACCTTGGAGTTTGTCTATGGAGCTATATGATCTACACAGTATTTGAAATTAAGAAACATGTACTGGAGAGCCACAATAGCCATATATGTCTAGGAATTCACAGTTCATTTAACCATGGAGAGAAAGAAATAAGTTGTGTCAAATAAGCCCCCACATTTACATATTATGAAAGCCATTCACATCAACATCTAATGGAGACGTTCTAAATCCTTTCAAATATCCTGCAGCCAGCACCAAGAGTCACTGATCTATATACAACAGTATAGAAATGACTATAATTTACCCTCAGTTATGTTCTCCCTTGATCTTTTAGATGACTTAAAGCTGATGAACATTTCTCTGGATTTAATTATTGTATTTTCTACTACATTTCCTCTTATTTTATACCTGTTAATGTTTTTGCTTAAGATATCATGCAAGGTCTTGTTAAAGGGTCAGGAGACAATTATAACAAGAACACTGCACAGCACACTCTAGTACGATGTACTGTAAAGATAAGGCAAAAAGAGATGAACATCACATGGCAAAATCCTCTCTTTTATTTGCCACAGTACAACATTTCTCCTACTCTTCTGGAGCAGGGCACTGTAATAAATGCACATCTATTATTTTGTCATTCCTGAATAATTAGAACACTCAGATCCCTAAGTTATTGGACAATTCCAATCTGCTTCTGGTCACAGACAGCATTTCTAAAGTTTGTCTCCAAAACATGACAATATATATATGAGGAGCCTTAATGAAACCAATATAAGAATATTCAAGAAGCCCCCACATTTACATATTATGGAAGACATTCACACTGACATCTAATAAAACATTCCATGCAAGACTATATAACAGTGCTTCGCATTGCTATTGGAAGCTGGCTGTGAGGAGGAGGTCTCCTGAAGACCCAGGGGGACTGCAGCATAGAGCAGCCAGCTGCTCCATCTCCGATACCTGGCCTCATGGTACAACAGCAATCCGTCCTCTCAAACTGCCCTCTAACATAGACTAATGGAATGTCGGGGAAGATAATCTCATTTGTAGAACTCCTACTTTAAAAACTCAGATTTCCTTCTCTATTTCTCTGTCTTTTTTAAGACACCCCTGGACTCAGGGAGGCAGGCAGAGCCTTGGTCCAGAAGACAACTTCCTAAAAGCCCCCCAGTAAACTAAGATGTAGCTACAGTTATAGCCACTAGAGGTCAGCCAGTTACACCTGTCACTAATAGATTTTAGTGAACAATATTGTACCCTGAAAAACCTTTAGTGGTTTTTTGTTTTTGTTTTTTTTTTTGTTTGTTTGTTTTGTTTGTTTTTTTGAGACAGGATTTCTCTGTATACCCCTGGCTGTCCTGGAACTCATTTTGTAGACCAGGTTGTCCTGGAACTCAGAAATTCACCTGCCTCTGCCTCCCAAGTGCTAGGATTAAAGGCATATGCCACCACTGCCCAGCTAACTTTTAGTGATTTTAAAAACATGGAATGAACATTCCTTTATAGCCATTACATACAGCAGCATACTTGAAAACGATTTGGCTTTTAAAGCCTTTTGTGAATGGTACTTCCTTTCTATATTGGCTCACATTTTACTTGAAAGAGGAAAGAATCCATTGTGAGGAGTAGGTCTTTGCAATTAGGATCTTACGATGTAAGAAGGCTGCAAGAATTGAACAGGAAAGCAAAGTCTGCAATTTCACCAAGTCCATTTTGGTGCTAGAACTTCAGTGAACCTCCACACTCAGTCCACGTAACTCCCTGAATACCTGTGCATTTTCTCCTTGTACATACAAATCTTATGCATGCACAGGTCTACGTATTAGAGTACAGATTAATTATGAGTGAAATCATTGTCTGTCTAGTGAGGTTTACTCCATGATATGCTAGGTATGTGCTAATGACATAATTATGAACCGTAACAACCCACAGAAAGCTTAGATTTAACAAAATATTCCTCTAACACAATTATATCCATGTTCTCAGTGTCTTGTCAATAAAGCACCTATAAGCACCTTCCTCCATTTTTGGCTGCCAAAAAAAGGGCTGGCAATAAAACTAATGCTAACTAATCAAATTATACATTCAGTGCCAGGTGGATAGACACATGCTTGTTGCCTTATTTGGATTCCTACATGGTTGAATAAAGTCTAAGGAAGGAGGTTTTGACATGTGTACAAACTTTCCAAGGCTTGGGGAAGAGTAAGTACCTGGCTCCAAACCTTAATGCTGCTGCTTAATTAACATCTACAATAGTAAACACAGAAGAGGAGGCACGCAGTAGTGCCGGAATCCAAGAGAGAACTATGGGACTCCTCATTTTTACCCACACTCTTTCTGACAAATGCCTTACAAATCTATTGAGCTCTCCAGTGAGGACAACCAGGAGGATATGTTTACAGGGCCCGTTCTCAGGCGGGTCATGTCTGATCCTATGCCTGCTGCGATGTAACTCGTTATTCACAGAAGCAGTAAGACCACGGTTCAGACTTGCCAATGCCTGAGAAAATACTTGGTTACTGATATTAGGGCACATAACGTTTCTATTTTAATAAGTACTACCTGTGTCAAACGGCAGGTTCAGAATTTTAAAATCTCTAAGTTTTCAAATAAAGTGAGAGAATCGCAAAGGCCTTGATTTGCTTTAAATGCCAAAGCTGCAGCCCAGGGTTTTCTCTCTAGCAGTCAATTCTGGATAAAAACATTTTTATCTGTATTTATCCAATTGGCTGTCTTGTTTCTGATAATCTAGTATCTCTAAAAATCTCATCAATATCCCCTCTCCTGATGGCCATGATGCCGCCCACCACTGGGTTTCTCTCTCATGTTCATGACCTGATCTTCCTGCTACATGTTCCTCTGGTAACAAGAATATAAGCTATTGAGAGTCTGTGTTCTTTTGGTCCCTGGTGGTATTAGAAACAGAAGTGTCCGTTTTATTCTAAGTTTTCATGGTTCTGTTAAAGTTAAGAATACAACATGGACAATATGCTTTTGCTCATTTATTGGAATATGCAGTGCCTATACAGCTAGCTGATGCTGCTGTCAGGAGCACAGTGCACAACAAACAGGCATGAGGCATGGTCCTTGCCTCCAGCCAGCTGCCAATCTTAACTGCATCTACATGGCATGGGTACCAAGCTACTTGCTTATGCCTTGGAGCATACAACAAAGGAACTAGAATAGAACAGTGTTTTAAGCATTGCTCATGCCTTTTTTCTTTCTGAGATAGGACCACTCTATGTAACCCTGCATGCCTCAAACCCCATATGATCCTCTCTGCCTATGCCTCCTGAGTACAGGGATTTCAGGTATGAGCGACCAAACTTGGCCCTGTGCCTCTAATTATAGCTTCTAGTTATAAAAAAATGCTTTATTAAATGTGATTTATGTTACTCCTTCTGACAAAAGTCAAGATCCATGTTTCTTAATTATAATTAATAATAAATAATAAAGCAAAAATAATAAATAATAATGCCAAATAATAATAAAGCCAAAATAATAGTAAAGCCAAAAGCTTAAGTACTATGTGTGTGTTAGAGTTCAGAAGAAAATGCACAGCCTGGAGACAATTGCAGAGGTAAGTGGTGATTGAAGGGGCCTTTAGAGAGTAAATGGTGAGAATCAGAGGGGAAAATGCAGGGATGAAATGTCCAAATCTCAACTAGCTTATACAGACAGTATGAACTGGACTGCACTGGAAGAACATGTAATGAACTGAGTTTATGTTCCAAAGTCTTGACTCCGAGCTCCAGAGCTGGTTGAGAACTGTGTCTCAGTGAGGCCATCTTCTTCCTCTCCTGGGCAGGGACCACACGGATAGTAAAACAAATCAGTGCTCAACCTTACCATTTTGCCCTGATTCTCTCTCCAGAGAGAAAGGCTCAGCTGCCCACTACTTCATAGCTAGGAAGAGGGGAGAAGTGCGTCAGTCCAGCATGAAGAAAGCCTGCTTAACTTCAGGCTCTCTGCTCATTTCCAAGCATCCCATTCACTTCCGTCCTAACAAATCCCAAGCCTGAGATATACTGAAATGTCTTCTTTACCAGACTCTGTGAAAGAAGCTCTCTGTCTGATCCCCTGGCTGTGTTCTCTGTGTGCCAGGCATGACAAGAACCTCCCCTTACATCTCCCAGTTAGTTTCACAGACTACATGAGGTTAATATCCCTATGATACAGGAAAACCAACCAACCAACCAACCAACCGACCAACCAACCAATCAACCAACCAACCCAAAACCCCAAACCAAGGAAACCAAAACAACAGCAGCAGCAGCAGCAGCACAAACAAAGAAACAAACAACAACAACAACAACAACAAAACCAGACCAGGAGTTTAGCTATTCTTTGTGAGACCATGAACAGCTTTCTTAGTTTGATGCTGGGATTGACTTGCTTCTGAGTCTCCAGGTTCAGAGGGCCCTGAGAATCTCCTCCTGCAAATTGAAAGCCTTTCACTAGAGGTAAGGTTAGCTTTATCTCACCCCCTGCTGCCTACACAGATTTGGTTTTAACTGAGCTTACTGCCTTGGAACAACCTTTTCATTTATCAGGCGGTATGCTTATTGATTTGTTTGTGCTTTGGTTTTGCATGAAAGAGAACCAAAAAACCACTTCCTCTTGCTCATCTGCTGAGTTGCCAACTGTACACCTGTGATTAGATCAAAAGCATAGGTTCCATGCAGAAGTACAGGAGACACTGTAGGCCTTCTGCCTCCTTTCAGCTAGGTTACTTACTTCTTATGTAAATAACCTAACTTCATACTTCACTTGGAGAATTCTCTTACTCCCTTCATTTCTCCTTCTTTTGTTTTTAAAAATAACAACAACAACAACAACAACAAAACTTAGCCAACCAAACCAAACCAACCAACAAACAGACAAACAAACAAACAGCCCCCCCCCCATGCAAAAAAGCTCTCTGAAATATACAGAGAACCCATCTGTGATGTGAACAGAAAGTATGCTGGGAATCTTCATGTAAACCTTGAAGGCCACACCCTTGGATTCCTTTGGAATGTTACAAAGGACAGTAAGAAGTATTCTAAAAGAGGGTAGCTTTAAGTTAAAACAGAACTACCTACTCTTTGACAACATTCAATCAGGATACATTTCTAAATGTATTAAACTTAAAAAAAGTAGGAAGGGAATTTCACTTTGAAGTCTTTCAATGCAATATTTCTTGGGAAGTCTGGTATGTGCTTACATATGTTATCATTAGATTCATAGCTGCAGTGATAACTGTGATATGTATTTATGTGCTAATTTGATAGGAATAAGGTGGGTGGATATTCAAACTCTGAATGACAGAGATGGTGGGCATGGCAGCTGTAATGCTCATGAATTACAGCTCATCATCATTTAAAGTTATCTGACAGCTTCTTGATAAAGCACACTTACAGAAATATCAAGCTTGAAAATTTCAAGGGTCTAGAATTATTTAGGCAAAAAAGAACCAAGGAAAGTTTTTTGGGGGGCCTGTAAGAGGGAAGGGGACTGTCTTAGAGGTACAATTCCAATTCTCACCTTCAAATAGCTTAAGTGAGTGAGACACATTTGTTACCTCTCTTTCTCTCTCTTTCTTTCTTCCTTTCTTTCTTCCTTCCTTTCTTTCTTTCTTTCTTTCTTTCTTTCTTTCTTTCTTTCTTTCTTTCTTTCTTTTTCTTTCTTTCTTTCTCCCTTCCTTCCTTCCTTCCTTCCTTCCTTCCTTCCTTCCTTCCTTCCTTCCTTCCTTCCTTTGCTTGGGGTGGAGCTGGTGATGAACACATTATTCATGAATAAATTAGAAATGGAAGAAACTGATAAGAATGATCCACTGAAAACTTTGGTTTGAGTAAATTGTAGCCCCTTGTTCTTAGTCTTGCAAGTTCCAGATGTTTCTCTGATTTTGGTACTTAGTAAATACAGGTCTCTTGGGAGCAGCTGTGGATATAGCAGCACATTTAGTGCCAGGTGAATCTTCCTCAGAGGTGGTGACCAACAAGAAAATTGAGTCCATGAAGCTATGTGGATTACTCTAGTGACAGCTGTGGGAAATAGCAGATGACCAATGAAAATTCATAGTCTCAACTTCAAGTGATTTCATTATCTGAGTGATGGACAGTTGTTCTATTTAAAAGGTGCCATGGCTATTCTAGAAGTAGTTAATACAAAGTGATTGTCAACTGTGATGAAAAGATGACAATGTTCTTGGCTGTGTGGATGAAGAACAATGTCCAGGAGCTACAGGAGGCCTAAGTGGCATTCAGTTCAGTGACTTTTAGAAGAAGGTCAAGAACTGAGATTTTTTTTTTGTTTTAATTATAAATCTCACTTTTATATGGAACCTGAGTGAGGGGTGATGAACTCAGAGATGTTAAAGTAAGTGTCTCCTTTTTTTCTTTGTGTGATAAACTCAAACTTATATTTAAAGTTAATACTTCAGTAGCCAAAAGTTGAAAATCCCAAACTGTATGTAGCACTCTGGCTTTTATGCCATGGTTGCTGAGCTCATTGTCAGGGGGAAATAGAATAAACAAAACAAAACAAAACAAAAAATAAACCAAAACAAAAAAACAGCTTTGTAATGTTTAAAATCTTTTCTATTCTGAACTTCTGTGTGTGTATATAAAAAAATAAAAATAATGTGATAAACATTTACTGGTTAAAAATTTTTATAGAAGACATAGTATCATCCCCTAAACAAGAAGCTCAATTACCAGATTTTTCTTTTGAAACACAGGAAAATGTCACTACTCTAAGTTCATATAATTATGGTTGCAGGGCAGTTCTTTCAAAACTGCAGGCTTTATTTAGGAGCTGCTTAAGAAATATTCTTACAGGGTAAGAATAACAACACCAACTGTATCTATTCACATCCACAGTCCATTTAAGAAGTAAAGTGCACACAGGTGGCTGTCAGGCCAAAGAATTCTGGGCTCCGAAGGGACAGGCAGAGGAGCACTTCAGGCTTTTCATGGTTTAATAGTATTTAATAAACTTAAGAATCTTTTCCCACTGAGATAATGTATTAAAATATACTCACTGACAAACAGGGTCTTCAGTTTTTAATGCATTCATCTTATACACACATTTACTTTGTTATAATAAAGATAATCTCCAAGTTCCTTTGGGCTAGAGATACAGAAAGCTTTGTGGATGATCAGGAAGCCTTTTGCCTGGCTCATGTCTAAGAGTTTACTTTACAGACAGGGTAAGCATAGCCTTAAGCAGATCTTATCATCACACGGCATCAGGCAAACGTGTGCTGCAAACAAAGAGCTGCAGAAACAGCCTTCTGAAGTAGAACAGACACTGCCCAGCAGTGACAAACACAGTGAAGACCAAACCTTTCATGACCGCGAACGAGTGATTATGTATACAACAGTATCAGTTTAGAACAAGGAGATGCTGGGGGTCCTAGCAAGCACCAGCCATTTCTCTTTGTCCTTTCTTGGTTGGGCTTCCCTATAAAGAATGAATCTAGACCAAGAGGCAATATTAAAAACAAAAGGTTAGAGATCATCATGGGACATTAATTATGCAAAGGAAGGCAAACTGAATTTAATCAGAAGCGGCAGACTCAGGGCAGGAAGAATTTTCTTTTTGACAGAAGCAGTTAGGAAAACATTTATGGTAATACTGCAGCATCTGCTGATTACAGGCAAAGCTGCAGGACACTAGTGTTAAATCACTGAGCCATCCTGACAGCTCCTGGGTGCTCCAGTCACATCGACAGCAATTTACAGTGAAACCCATCCAAGTCTGAAAATCAGCCAACATACTTAAACCAGAAAGAAGTAATTCAGATCAGACTTCAAAGGAATTATAGCTGATAAAAGTGATATAAGCATTTGTCCTAAATACACATACATATCACACACATGCACACACACCTATTAACACTCAGTTTATGTTTATTAGTTAGCTTAGTGATCAGCAAAGTTTATTGGAAAGATTTTATGAAGTCAAACATACAGGAAGTACAATATTAACTATTTTGGCAAGAAGTCAGGATGAAAGCTGGTACCTTCTATTGGTACTGTGAAATTATGACCTGAGTGGACTTGGTGCATAGAGTGATCAGAAGAAACAAACAAACAAACAAACAAACAAACAAACAAAAAAAACCTCTAACTTACTGGCTAAGCAAATATGCCTAAAATAAAGTTTAGAGAAAGAATGAACAACAAAGTAACAGGTTCTTTAACAATCTGCCCATAGCCATGACAACTACATGCCATTATTTTATGGTAATTAAGATTATAGAATGCTACAGATATTAAAATTAACTTACACATGTGGGTGTTACATAGAGGTTTCTGGTGACCAAAAGCATGCTAGTACTTGAATTTCCATATCTGACACTAGAATCCAGAGAACAAGAGAGAATACTGAAGCCTTCTGAGACTAACATGTATAAAAGTAAATATCTCAGACTTTATCAAAAATAAACACCAAAGATTTTCTTCCTCCAGTTGCTTTGGGAGTCCAACTAAATATTATTCATAATATGAGAGATTAAAAAGGAGGAAGAAACAAAAACTTCAAATGACTATTTTGAAGGAAGCCATTGACACTCTGGTCACAAGGGATATGGCTATTGTAGTCTTGTTTTCACCCAGATAAATAGTTTCAAAATATGTTTGCTACATTTAATCACTAGTACAATATTCATCTGCAATTTTAAAATATAAAATACTTTATTCAAATTCTTTCCCAAACACTTTAGAAATGCCTCTGCATTTCTGTTTAGATATATCCCATGGATGGTGCACCTACACCCGCGTAATTAGGACCACTGACAAAAAGAAAACAGTAACTGAAAAGGTGAAAAACTAGATCGATTGAAAAGTCCAACCTAAAACAGTAAGTTCACACATACTTGAGTAATAACCCAATATGTGTTTATTGAGCATCTATCTATCTATCTATATATATACATATACATATACATATACATATACATATACATACACATACACATACACATACATATACATATACATATATATATATATATATATATATATATATATATATATATATAGCAGTCACAGAGCTAGGAACCATTGACTTTGCTTTGGGATGCTGTGATTGGTCCGAAAGGAACCAGAGACATGAGGAGAACTTCGGCTGGGTTTGAGTATTACTGACTTGGCAAATGTGCACATATGACAGAGAAGAGAATTTCAGAGGAGTGGGGTCCACATGGATGGCAGGCAGACATCACCGTGGCAAGCTTTCAGTTGAGCTCTCAAGTGGCACAGTCAGGCCAAAGACAGCCTGCAGGGAACTCCACCTGAGCAGAGATGTGCTAAAAAGGCTGGGCAGGTCTCATTTTAATAGACAACTATGATTCAGGCTAAGCAGCACTTTATGCAAATGAGCATATGTAGACAAGGGAACACTCATGTAATGTAAGTTGGTGGTTGAATTTTAACATTTTTGTATGTATCAAATTGTGTTGGACATGTCCCACACAAACACTCTTTCGTACAGAGCAGTGATCTAGATGAGGAGGGTTGCTTGTCTTTTACAGCCTCAGAAGGAAGGCGATGACTGAGGAAGAAACCAAGGCCAATCTCTTGCTGCAGAAGTCAAAGACTGCAAGAACCTTAGCAATTCCTTTCTTTTGTTCTAGGAAAGTCTTCTGAAAGGTGGCTGGGGAAGCTTAGAGAGGGTAGAGAAGAAAGAAGGCTTTGACAGCCTAGGAGAGGGCCAGGGGGAAGGCTTTGGGCCCCACGTACTTTTCTGAAGAACAGTGGACTCCCTGAGATCTACTCCCTGCCCCCTCCCTCACCCAGGAGAGGCAGGATGGAAGAACTGCACAGAGGAGAACAGGCTGCACAGAAGGCATGGTAAATGCATGAACAAAGTAAAATGAATAGCATTAAAAATAAAGAAAAACCAACAGAAGAGTCATTGGCCAACAGATGGCTCCTAATAGGAAATAAAATTTGATTAGTTTGCCAGAGCATATATTTGCTGCATCAGAATCAAATGAAAATTCTAAGGCAAGTCATGAAGAAAAACATCCTTTGTCATGGGAGAAAGTGGCATTCTGGGATTGCTGTTACTCAGATCTGGATGCAGTCATATATGACGGAGGTTAGCTGTTGTACAGAGTTTAAAGGCAGACATTGGGGAAGAAATTGGTTTTAAGTAACAGCCTGGAACAAAAACAAACACTGTCAAAACAGGTATGATATACATATGAGGTGTTTGATGCATCTCATTTTAGAAATGTGACCATCATAACCCCTCTAGCACAGTTTTGATGCCACAAGAATTCCCTCTCTGCTAAAATAAATGGTAAATACGGAATTTAGAGGAAAAGAAACAAAATGCCATTAGCCTGACAGCTATCATCTGATCCAGGAGGAAAGTAAGGCAGAGAGACCCATTTCCACATGCTAGAGTGGCCTCTGGACAAAGAGGGTCAGTGTGTGCAACTCAGCACTGTGGCTAGCCGAATGAGGTTCAAATCTCTACTCAGAGCCTTTTAAGTTTTCCCTCCCTGAAGAGCTCTTACTTCAGTGTAGTATAATTTCCCACTCCTCCATGTAGGATGCACTCTGTGTTTATAAGGAACGTTGGAGGTTTCATTGTGTTTGAACAGGCACCACCAAGTGCTGTTTCTCTGGGGAAGCATAGGTATAGCTGCTGCACCTTCCTCCACCTCCATTGGAAGCGAGGTCTAAAGGGACATGTAGAAGATGATGCAGGCACTGGGAGGACATTATCTTCCCAAGGATTAACTATGTAAGCAACAAGTTCTGGTTGATTCCCAAGGATTCACTATGGAAGGTGGTGAGGCAGATGGTCAGAGAAGCAACATTAAAGAAATTATGTACAACTCAGTGGAGGAGCTTGTGTGGCCTTCAGCGGTGTGGCTGGTCTTAGCCCTAGGGATGGCACACTGCTGGTTGCTTGGTGTAATCTGCCCCAATTGTACCTTCTACACAATAGAAGAATTGTATTTACTTAATATAATGAAAACACTGCACACGGGTAACAGTGCTGCATGTGGCTATTTTTCATTACAACTGCATAGGGTTTCAGCTACATTATGGGTTAAATAGACTCTTGGGGTTAGCCTGGGAACCTAACCACCATTTATAACATTTATAACATTGTTTCCATGGGAAATCGCTTGGTGAGAGTTCCAAAACAACTGATTTAAAAATTAACTTTGGGAATACAACCACTTTCAAAGTAGAGGCCAGCCTGTCAGACCTTGCATGGAATTTTCAAGTGTTTAATTCGTACACTGAAGTAACAACAATGGAAAGCCTATCTTGCACAGGCCAGACATTTAGGTTGTGATAGCGAACATAAATATGTGTGAGCTCTTAAACCTTGAGGCACTCAGGTCCAGAAAAGAGAAGCATATTATTAAAGCAAATAAATTATAAGCAAGTTCTAAAGCAGACATTTAGAAAATGGTACAGGAGCAAAGAGGACATTGTACTAGTGTTCCCAAGGATTAACTATGCAAGCAACAACTTCTGGTTGATTCCCAAAGATTCACTATGGAAGCAACAATATTTAGTCTTGAACATAGTAGGCTCTCCCAAACAGGGAGGGACAGAGGGATCTGTGGTGCAGACTAATGTGGATGCAATGCTTTCAGGGAAATGGAGGTAGATTTTTAAGACATTGGGAAAAAAAGTAACCTAGGCTTAGTTGTATAGGCCAGTAATCTCAGCCATTTACAGAGTGAAGCAGGGGGATAAACCACATGTTCAAGGAAAGGTTGGGACCAAGAATGGATAGAAGTTGAACATGTAAAATATGATTAGACATTTTCTAAAAAAAAAAAAAAAGGAAGTAATTTTTGGGGAAAGGATGAATAATAATAAGAACCTAATGTATAGGGAGCTGTTGCACACGAAGAGTCTCTTCTATTATTCTAAGTACTTCTTGGATTTTCCAAACAAGGTAACTAGAATAAGACCCCCCCCCCGCTACCCCTCCCGCAGCACAGGCTTGTGCGCTCCCATGGATCTTTGCTCCAGCTCCAGACAGAGGAAGTGATTCTGGCCTTGCTTTATATGAAACTCAAAGTGTACAGTCATTTCATTCATCTTGTTTTCCTATGTTGTCACTAGGCGTAGTCTACCCTGATTGTACTTTCTAAACAACAGAAGATCTGTGTCTACTTTTAACATCATATGAAAATGCTGCTCATGAGTAACAGTGCTGTTTGTGGCTATTTTTCATTTCAACTGCATAGTGTTTCAACTGTATTATGGGTTAAATTGTCAATTTTCAGCAATCTTTGTATGAACTATGTATATCAAGGATTATAAAAGCTTGTCTAATCTTCTGTGTTAGGAAATATAGTAAAAGTGAAAGTAAAAATTGGAAGATTTCAGCCATTCCCACGATTGCTTTTGTAAATCTAACATGCTTCATATTAGCAAAACTGTAATCTTCTACTGTAAGTAATAATCACATAAACATGACTCAGGGATATTCAGAATGAAAGTCCAATTGACATTTCATATATGCTGGCAAATGCTCATTAAATCCTGTAGAAGTAACAAAACCTAGGCAAGGAAAAGAAGTGGCAATGCTAGAGAAAGGAAGAGAGCAAAATAAGGTAGAAAATATTTCAGTTCCATAACATTTTAACTTTGTAAAGAGGCCTTTTGTATGTGAGAATGCTTCCATTCACATCAGATGGCTATGGATACAATTTAGGATTATACAGAGTATATTTCCTCCATGTATGTATAAAAAAGCAAAAGGATAGATTACTAATCCCTTGTAAACATTAGTTATAAACAACCCTGACCCTTCAGCATTAAGCTTATGCAGAATCTGTGTTAAGTCGAAACACTCTTATTCTAACGTAATTCAAAAAGGATTTTGAAAAGTCAAGTCAGAATGCAGAATAGGCTAGATAAATTTGACATTATAGCATCCTATGTTTTAGAATTATCATAATTAAGAGGACATGAAACTCAATATCCATGAGTTTTTGGACATTCCTTTACAAACCTAAGGGATTTCAGAAATTAGGTGGGAGGAAGAGGAGGAAGACGTGGAGAGAGAGGGAGAGCGGGGGAAAGAGAAGAAGAGGAGGAGGAGGAAGAAGTAGAAGAAGAGGAGGAGGAGGAAGAGGAAGTAGAAGAGGAAGAGGAAGAAGAAGAAGAAAAGAAAAGGAGAAGAAGAAGAAGAAGAAGAAGAAGAAGAAGAAGAAGAGGAGGAGGAAGAAGAAGAGGAAGAAAAGAAGAAGAAGAAGAAGAAGAAGAAGAAGAAGAAGAAGAAGAAGAAGAAGAAGAAGAAGAAGGAAAAGAAGAAAATGTAGGCCCAAACAATCAATCAAAGACGTCAATGGCTAATGACATGGTGAAGGGATCACTGAAGTAAACTCTTTCTTCTTGCAAGTGCCTTTAGCCCTCCCTCTCCCTCCCTGTCCATCCCTTACGTTCCTGTCTGTGTGTGGACTTCGTGGACTTCCCAGCAAAGGTTGTAATGATAATCTGTTCACTGACGCTCAAGGAACCCTGCAGACTAAGCTCATTTGTATCTTCCATTTGAACTTACAATAGTCATAGGGCTTTAGGGACTCTTTCATATACAAAGAAAATGGAGGCTCACAGTAGCTGATAGGGAATGATGGGATGAGATAGTGAGCACTTGCTCCATGTAGAAGCCAGCCTTTGACTCCTACCACTGCCTGCTTTCTCAGGCCCTGACAACTTACTTTCTCTATCATGCCCCATAGCCTCTCTTTGATCTCAGGTTTCAGGCTGTGCATTGCTTGTTGGGAGCTATTTTAACTCTAATTTACCTGTCAACAGTGTGAAATACTGATTACAATAAAGTCTTTCCTCTGACTTCAACTTTGAAAACCACAGAGCTGACATTCTATTGGGAGAGGCAGGCATTACATAAATAATCCAATACGTAATTATTACTTGTAAATGCAGTGAAGGAAAAGTGAAGGATGCAATTATAACATGTAAGATGGAAGGTTTTAGTAAATTATTACTAGGAAAGTTTTGGAGAAAATTGTATTTGAAACCTGAATTACAAAGAGTGCTAGCATTCAGCCAGCTGTAAGGGCACGAAGGCCTCAGTGGGGTCTTTACAGAAGAGATGGCCGCAGGGTGAGACTGACATGGGAGGGGTTCCCTGGGGCTTGTGAGTGAGCAGATCCTAAGACATAAGAACTGAAATTTCACTCAAAGATCCATGGCTGGAAGTCACAAGAAGAAGGGCAGCTGGACAGCCCATCAGATGTGCTTCTCTAAGGTTGGTGGGTGATGCGCAAAACACGATATAGCTTTACAAGGCATGGGAGTCTTCTGAGGAGTGGAGAGGTCAGTGCCCATCCTTTTTCCTACTTGCAGAGACAAGTGAATGCAAAGGTTGTCTGGAGGACTGCCACACAAAATCCAAAAGCTACAGAAACAAAGTTTCTGTAACATTTATGCCTATTTGATCTGATGTCTTTAAGACAGAAAACATGATAGAAATGCTTTTTAACAAGCATATGATAACAGAGGGGATGGCCACAAAACTGTAGCAGATTTTGGCTTATAACTTGTAGAATCAAATCTGAACCTTAATTTGGAGTTTTTAACTGAATGATAAATGATTCCTATGAGTCATATTTTTTAGAAAAGTAAAATTTCCATGAAATAGTTCTTTAAGCAAATGAGATAGTAATGTGTCTGGTACATAGAACATTAAAGCAACCAGAAAGAAAAAAGTCTTAGGAATACTCTGAAATGTGACTCACAAGTGTTTTGTGTTGGTAACTCTGAATTAATTCTTGTGGTGCTACATGTAAACTAAAGCCACCAAATAGTCCAACTTTATTTGCCCACCATTATGGAAATGGGATACAAGTGAGAGATAATTAAATATTATTTTAGGCTTTAAATTAATATTAATAAATCAACAATGCTAAGAGAGTAGCTCTATGAATGGCTAGAATCAAGGTTAAATACATTAGGGGACTGGTAAAAACTCAAGAGTTGAAAATAACTCTTCCTTCCAAAACTCTTGCCAGGATAGGGCTTATTAAAGTGCAAGTGAATGAGGCTTCCTTGGTTTTAGTATGGTTTCTATTAAGGTATAATACATTTTCATTTGTAACACATGTCTTGGTAGAAAAATGTAAAGATTTATGAAGTTAGTAATAGCTTATTCAGACAATATAACTGTGTAGTTTCCAAAGTCCAATTTGTTTCTTAAGTTCTTTAACAATCTGAGAAAAGTAGCAGAAAGCATCGTAAACTAGCTAATTTTTATTGCTTCTAAAATCCTCGATGGCTAAAATAAATAAGGCTCCAGGGATGTCTACATTTCTGCTTAATAAAATAAATTAGCCATAGCTTCATAGTGAACATGTGACTTCAGTAAATGCTTGCTCTGTTCTTTCTTCTTGGGGAAACATTACTGAAAACAAAAACAAAGTTTAAAAAAGTGTTACAGTTCTGGAATAGAACAAAGTTGTTTAGTCATCAGAAACATCTGGTACAGAATGCGGATTTCTTAATTATTGAAAGGACCTGAAGTATAAATATTCACAGGTTCAAAACAGGGCTGCCAAATAGGTTATCAAGCAAAAAATACGCAACCACCTGGAGAACAAAATCCATCTGTCTAACTGAATTTAGTTGAAAATAATTTTTTTAGACTTGTTAGTAAAACCCTCATGCAAAATTTATTTGATTGAATAATTTACTAAGAATATTTCCATAAGCATCATAAAGTGTTACAGTCGATAAAAATGAATACACTAATCATCTCTAACTTTGAACCTTAGCCATGGCTTTCAGTGAATATATTCTGTGGGTTACTAGTCAGCTACATTGTACTTGAAAAACTAGATTCCTGCAGATATAATGAGGCCACTAAGCTTACCTACTTTTAGGAACAAAGGAATGAGACTGACTATTCGATGTATTTATGCAAAGGCACACATACAGGACTTTGCCCTCGAGCTGGGTACCACATTGTCCTTGGCATCATTTTCAACACTGGAACTCCAGCGATGGACAGAGCTGGGGTGGGGAAGTTAGTGGAATAATGCTAAATTTCTATCCTCTTTCAGACATGTGTGCTGTTGAAAGGCTCTACTATAAGGTCACAATCAGGTGAACCCTTCCTCAAATGCTTTAAAGGATTGTGGAAGATGGGAGACAGCATTTGAACTTGGATTGCTAGAATTCAGGAGGAGTAAAGCAATGGTTACTAGAAAGTGGGCAAGCCGACCTGCAAGGTGGGGAACAGAGAATAAACACCAGTTTCAGTAGCAGAGAAAGGAAAGAAGGGAACAGGCAAACTGAACAGAAGAGGGTGTCCGGGCTGTTCTAGAAGGGTCAGCCTTGAATAGAGCTCTCCTACTGTGAGTGGAACTGAACAGGAGAAGGTGTCTAGTCTGTTCTAGAAGGGTCGGCCTTAAATAGAGCTCTCCTACTGTGAGTGGAACTGAACAGGAGAGGGTGTCCAGTCTGTTCTAGAAGGTTCAGCCTTAAATAGAGCGCTCCTACTGTGAGTGGAACTGCAGAAGGAGGTAGGCACAAGGGAAGGCAGAGACAGCCGTGGATAACTTGTACACCATGCTGACATAGAATAGCAAATAATATTAAGATGGGGGCGGGGATACAGAGAGACAGAGATAGGCCCTGCATAGCAGCTACACCAGAAGGGGCAGTGCTGAAAAAAATGCTTTCTTCTCTACATTTAACTAGAGAAGGCACTTTCAAAACAATGTGGCTCCACAGAAAGAGGCACCCAGAACAACAATGGGAAATAACTCTAGCTTAAAACAAGCAATCAAGCAAGCAAGCAAGCAAACAAACAAAAACCCATGACATCTGTGGAACATCATTAAAATGCCAAGTCTGAGCTAAAGGGGAAAGGAGAAGCATACAAACTAGAGTCAGTAAACCCACAGATAGCTTTCTAAATCTACAGGAGGAGGTGGGATAGTTCAGCAGTAGAACACTTGCTTTGAAATTACAAGGCCCCTACCGCTGCAAAGAAACTAAGAAAAACAAACAAACAATTCAGGAAATGAAATTCTCTAAAGCTAAACTTGGTGATACAAAACCAAAATTGTTCAAAATCTAACACAAATGTGACTTAAAGGTCTGCCTAGTGTACATAATAAATTTCTGGCTAGCTGGAACTACACAAAGAGACTATGTATCAACAACAAAAACAACAATAAAAAAACAAACAAACAAATAAATAGAAGAATAGGAGTAAGAGGAGACAGAGAAGAGGAGATAAGTAAATACGAAAAGAAAAAATCAGATTAGGAGAGATTGAGAATGTCAAACAGACATGATTAGAAGAGAAATTCTCTACATAATATAGTTATTACACTAAGCACAAAGAACAAAGAAGGAATATTGAAAGCTGCAAGAAAGAAGAATCACATTACAGACAGAGAGGCAAATACACATAAGAGCAGAGTTTTAAACAGGGACTCGAAAAGCTAACAAGGCAGGAAAGATAATAAATGCTGACCAGATTACAAAATTCATCAAGGCCAGCCTTCATAACTGCAGGAGAAAGAAAAGCTTTCCACTATAAACACAATGTAAGAGAAGACATGACCACTAAGCCAGTTTGAAAGATACTTGAAGGATAATTGGAGATACTTGAAGTAGTCATATATACTGATGAGAAAGCTAAACATGTCTGTGAGGCCATAGGAAAGAATCTGGCACACTAGAAAAGTAACTAAGCAAACGAGCAATGGAAAAGTACAAAATATCACAGAACAATAAAGTGACAGGGATATATACATATCCTACACACACACACACACACACACACACACACACACACACACACACACACACAGAGTAATAATTACGAACCTCAACTGTCTCCATCCTTTGTCAAAGGGCAAAGATTAGCAGACTGAATGATAAATAATATCAATCTATTTGCATGGAGACTAAGCATCCCTTACCAGCAATGACAAATACCGCCTTAGGGTGAAAGGACAGGATATTGCAAGCACATGGAACATATATTCACTGAACACTGGCATACCCAACTTTGTAAGAGACCAAAGCCAAAAGCAAAACCCAAACATCCTACTACTTTGTGTAATGATTCAGATAGGCCTCATTAACTATCATAGTAGATGAGTGACCTGCCCTTGACCATAGACAGGTCACACTGACACCCTTCAAAAATCAGTGGTAAGTGACATTATAGAAAAAAATGAACTTAATATCTACAGATTATTCTATGGAAACTGTAAAATATACATTCTTCTCAGCAGTCCATGGAACTTTTAAACTTAGTATTATTTATTTACATACATCAAAATATACTTCATACTAAACGTGGTATGAAGTAAATCATGAACAAACAATGCCGCATTCCTCCGGGTTCCCCCTAGGCGAGTTCCACCTGACCCTCCCTTTGACTCTGAGCGGGTAGCAGCCACTGTGATATCCCCCAATCCTGGTGCATCATATCTTTGCAGGATTAGGCTCATCCTCACCCACTGAGGCCAGACACGGCAGGCCTCTGCTACACGTGTGCAGGGGGCCTTGGACTGGCCCATGTGTATGCTCTTTAAATTTTCTAAAATAGACAGATATTAAGACACAGAACAAGTCTTAATGAGTAAAAGACAACTGAAATTTTTTGTATAACTACTGACCACGATGGAATAAATCAAGAAATAACAGGAAGAGAAACCAATGATCCCACCCAAATACCTGGAAATTTAAAAACATAGTACTGAATGCTGGATAAGTACCAAAACAAAACTAAAATTTGGAAGGAAAAAAGTGACTTCTTTAAGTCCTATAAGCTGTTCTCTGACTTCCAAAATGTAAGATGGCATACGTACATTCACACACAATTAAGTAAATGTAAGAATAAATCACACGAATCTCAAGTAAATAGTTCATGGATACATCTTTGTCTTAGTTACTACAATCATGAAACACCATGACCAAAAGCAAACTGGGGAGGAAAGGGTTTATTTGTCTTACACTTCCGTGTCACTGTTCATCATTGAAGGGGTGAGAACAGGGACGCAAACAGTCCCAGAATCTGGAGACAGCAGCTGGCAGAGGCCGTGGAGGAGTGCTGCTTGCTGCCTTGCTGCTCATGGCTTGCTCATATCTACAAGTAAGAGTGATTTGCTTTCTTTCCTATTTGTGTCCCTTTTCTTTCTCTTAATGTGCTAGCTAAGACTTCATTAAGGATATGAGTCTGTCTATCAAGCAACTCTAAAGACTCTACTAGCAAAGTCTTAGAACTGATAAAAGTCTTCAGCAGAGTAGTAGGATACAGTTTTTTTACAAATATTGAAAGAGTAATTTTCAACTTTATATGGAAAAACAAATAACCCAATGTGATGGTTTATATATGCTCAGCCCAGGGAGTGGTACTATTAGAAGGTATGGCCCTGTTGGAGTAGGTGTGTCACTGTGGTGTGGCCTTTTAAGACTCATCCTAGCTCCCTGGAAGTCAATATTCTGCTAGCAGCCTTCAGATGAAGATATAGAACTCTCAGCTCCTCCAGCACCATGTCTGCCTGGATGCTGCAATGTCCCTGCCTTGATGATAATTCAGATCCTCTGAATCTCTAAGCCAGACCCAATTAAATGCTGTCCTTATAAAAGTTGCCTTGGTCATGGAGTCTGCTCACAGCAGTAAAACCCTAAGTAAGACATCCAAGGTGGCCAACACAATTCTTAACCATAAAAGAATTTCTTGGGGAATCACCATTCCTGACCTCCAGCTGTATTACAGAGCAATGGTGATAAGAACTGCATGCTATCAGTACAGAAACAGAGAAGTGGATCAATGGAATAGAATGGAAGACCCAGAAATAAACCCACACACCTAAGTAAGGAGGAAAATGCTGCAGGTGTCACAGTATCTGATTTCAAGATAGACTATAGTGCTCAACTCCGAGATAAAGCCACATGACTATAGTCACTTGACTTTTGACAGAGAAAGCCAAAGTATATATTGGTGAAAAGAGTTTCTTTAACAAATGAAGCTGGGAAAATGGGATATTCACATGTAGCAGAAAGGAATTAAATCTTTTTCTTATTCTGTATAAAATCAGTTCAAATGGATTAAAACCTTAATGTAGGACTGGAAATTTGGAAATAGTTAGGAAGTAACAGAGAACCACAGTTTTCTAACTCATGGGTAAAGTGATTCATTCATGAAATTATCTCCCCAGCCCTTCAATTTTGATGTAGATACATAACCCATATATATGACAAAATAGCTATGTGATATAAAGGCATAAAAATAGAATGAGTAGGGTACAGAGACAAGTGGGGATGGGTAAAGAGGAAGGAGCAAGGATGGGTATGTGGGGACGAATCTGGTCAGGGTATGCTACACATTTATGTCTTTATAAATCCCAGCACTATGTATAATGGGTTTTGGCCAATTAAAAAGCCAGTGTTTATAAGAAAAGAGGACGATGTATTAGATGCTACATTGTATGTAAGGTACAAAGCACAGTACACTACATGCAAACAAACAAACAAACCCACCCACTAGCAATAGTTTCTCTAGGCAGCTTCACCTACACACAAGAAAGCTAGGACCTAAGCTGCAAGGAGCCATCCGCAGTCAGGTAACGATCCACTGGTAAGCGACTTACACACAACCAAACTAAATTCTCATGTTGAACACTGAAAGGTATACTGTTTCTGAAGGTTATGCATACGTAATGAATCAGTACTGCAAGGCTTTACAGTGCTAAATGTTTTCCCACAAAGGACACCAAGTAGTAAAATAAAATGACCCTTATCTAAGAAAGAATGACAATTGCAGCTGAGGCTAGCAATTAAAAAGATATGCACTGGTACACTTTCTTCTAATGTAATAGTATAAAAAAGGTCTTTTCGGAATTTCTTTTGCTCTACTCCCAAAACCTCTCAATATACTGAGCATTGAAAATACCAGCTACCACTCAAAACAAATTCAGATATATACACTCTCATCTTCCCAACAAAGGACATCTGCAGCTTCCTAGTTCTCTACAGAAGAAACTCGAGTAAGAGAAATCTCTCATTCAATAGAATTTACATGCTAACTGTTCTCAATCACTTTCACTATTTTCAACGGAGATGAGATAGTTGCCATGCTATGCTATTAGGCAGCTATCAATCAAGATAATCTACTAAAAATCAAAAGGCATGTTATTAAAATTAATAATCACTTTAAAATAGCTCAATGGATTTCATATTATCTAGATTTATTTTTGAACATTAAAGAACAGGTGGTTATTAATGGTTCAATATTAGAATATAAAATTTAGGGCAATCTGAAAACCTGTCAGTTGTTATGATTGCCATATGAGAACATGTGGAGTTAATTCCTAGAGAGCATGGCATGCTTCCTTGTGGTATAGACCTGTTCCCAGGAGAGGGAGGGCGCCTGCTTGCTATACAGAGCTATGCATCCCATTACGTTGGCTTCATTCATATTTATGATATGATCTGTGATGTCGATGCAATCACTTTGGATCTCACTGTTATTTCAAACAAATCCATAACTGAGCAAAAGGCAGGATGCTGGCAGGAGTTAATGTGGGCTCTACACTGTTTACAATTGCCTTCTAATCTACTAAATGGCTCTGAAAATTGATGCACAGTTAGGAGTGTTTTTATACAGGAGCACAGACAAAGTGTTGTGCTAAAGTAATCTCTGTAATGCTAAATTGAAAATTTTTACAGTACTTTCTGCTTTCTCTATCCGCGTGTGGTGAAGTAGGCTCCCAGCTTTATGTAAACCATTAATAAAGATCCAAACACCTCATTTTATCAACTAAAATTAGCTTCCATTTTCAGAAAAACCATCAAACTTGTAATTTTATGTTAATTATTTTAAAATAAAAATAAACGCAATATTATCTGAAGTGAATTAAGCAATTGTTCTTTATGGACTTGGGGTAGCTGTTTTAAACCTATGTGTCATTTGTTTGACTAAAATTTGATCTCAAACCACTTCACACAATGACGGTGAGGCGGATATAAGAGACAGGATTTGTAAAAGGGGGCCTGGGGCTCATATATGCATACTGATATTAAAAATTTAAATATCAACATCAACCATGGTCCCCAGTCATCACAGCTACCAAGATGCTGAGGTATCCTTCGGTTTACAGGCAGTAAATGGAGAATAAAAGATTCAAGAATCTGCATTCAGTATCACTGAATGCCATGCTTGTTTGAGGCTTGCCCCACAGTAGGAGGCCTAAGGGTTGAAGTAGGGTGTTCCCTTCCACACAGTCAGGAAGAAATGGTTCCCAAGTAAGGAAATAGCAAGTGTTCACTTCAACTGAAAACAACGTGCAATTCATACTATTATTGGCTACTGGTTCTTTGTGCTACTTGTTTAGATGTTCAAGAAGAGGGTTAGAGATTATGGACATTCAGGCTTTCATTTAAAAATACAAAATGGGCATGAAAAAAGTGGTCACTTATTTCTAAAATTTTGTTCAGGGACTGTTACTGGCTGGTTTTGTGTGTCAACTTGACACAGGCTGGAGTTATCACAGGGAAGGGAATTCCAGTTGGGGAAGTGCCTCCATGAGATCCAGTTGTGGAACATTTTCTCAATTAGTGATCAAGGGGGTAGGGCTCCTTGTGGGTGGTGCCATCCTTGGACTGGAAGTCTTGGGTACTATAAGAGAGCAGGCTGAGCAAGCCAAGAGAAGCAAGCCAGTAAGGGACATCCCTCCATGGCCTCTGCATCAGCTCCTGCTTCCTGACTTGCTTGAGTTCCAGTCCTGACTTCCTCTGGCGATCAACAGCCATGTGGAAGTAAACTAAAATAGGGACAAATGGTGTTTCTGAACCTTTTATTTAAAGATCCTTTTAAACTCTAATAGTCAGCTATATATTGGAAAGAATAAAATATGCAGTTTGATAAAACACATATGCCCAAATATGCACAGAATGCTTACTCTATTCTGTTTCAAAACCTTTCAAATTTGTCTTGCTTCCAATACTTATCAATATATTTATGCCGTTTTTATTTTTCTTTCTTCAAGTTATTACACTGACCTTTATAAAGTGCATTGTTAGGAAAATTAAATAATTGCTTGTCTGATTACAGTTACACTCTGAGCAATACAGGGTTTCAAAGTCTTATACTGTTTATAGTCTGTGATTCTGTTGTAAACTGTGGTCTTATCAGGGAGGTAAAATGAAGTCACTCTGCAAAAGGAAATGATTCTTGTCCCAAAAGGGAGAATGAATAAATGAATGAATGAATGAATGAATGAACAATAAACCTTCCTTGTCAAGCTGTTACAATGGGACACTGGTACTGCTGGAAGATCTCAACTATGAAGATGATATTCAGCATTATAAAAGATAACACACACCAGAAAAAATCTTTCATCTAACTTTTAAAATTCTTGGTTGTGCAAATATTACAAAGCCATCAGAGAAGCAGAAAGATGCAAAATGAATGTATAAAATAGTCCAGTAACTATGTATTTAGAGAAGAAATAACACAGTAATCCCCCCTATGCCACTGAAATGCAGGACATAAGCAATATTCTTATTATCTTAAAATAGTTTAGCAATTCAACAATTTTCTATACCTACAAGAAATACTATATGGTAAGAATTAATAAGGCCTAAAATACTTAGGATGGTATGGCATAGTGCTACCTACAAGCATTTTAGGTGTTCACTGATGTAAAATGGAAAAAAAATGGTCTGATTTTGTACAGATTTTTAATATATGTCCTATCATTTGTGTGTGTGTGTGTGTGTGTGTGTGTGTGTGTGTGTGTGTGTGTGTGCGTGTGTGTGTGAAAGTATGCTATTTAAAAAGATGATTCCTAAGGGTCAATCTTTAGTACCTATTCATTCATTTGTAGTTGTTGATCTCTGCATAAGTCAATCTCAGCTCTAGGAAAACAAATACTGGTAAGGTCCTTGTCTTATGAAGCTGAGATGATGGGAAAATGGCAGGAGGCAGTTCCCACAAATAACTACTGTGAAGACACAATCTCTTAGAAGGGGACAGTATACTAAGGTGAAACATGAAGGGCAACGGTGCTGAGGGTTGAGGCAGAAATTTGTAAAATGGCTAAACCCAAGGCTGCCTTCTCAGGTCAAGAGGAAGTGGAGATTTGAGGGATTAGAGAATTGAATATGCACATATCTCAGAGAATAGTGTTCCAGATAGACAGAACAAGTACTATGAGCCACATGGTCTAAGAATGGTGGCTGAAGAGGAAGCCAGGGTGAGAGTGGCAGCAATGTGACGAGGAGGTGACAGACATTTGGCCTTGTAGGTCTCTAATCCCATTGAGAGCATTAGAGAAGAATCAGCCAGTCACATACAAGCTAACTGTGCTCAGAACAGATGGGAAGCAGGGCTTGCTTCAAATCTGCACAGTGTAGGTGAGGCGTGCTCCCAGATTTGTTCTATTTAAGGGAACCAGGGAAAGTGAGCTGTTGACTGAACACTGATTACTAAAGACTACTATGGACAGGTTTTCCCATGTCATAGTCCTTTTAGAAACTCTTCTAAGCGATGTCAGGTCCTTATTTTTCCCTTCTTCTTCTGGAAGTAATTTCAGTAATTCACTCTGTTTTATGGCTGGATTTGCTCCAGATTTTTTTCTTTTTTTTTAAGTCCAGGATCTTTGAACAGTGTCAAACCAGAACTGAGTGGGGACAATTGTGGTTTGTGACCTGAAGCCAACTGGAATCAGGAGAACAAGAGTTGAATTATAGCAAACATGGGCTTCCTGTGAGTCGGCAGGTTAGAGTGAGCAGCTGCTTTTCCTCCCACCTTCTTTCCGTACTTTGGATGGCTCTAGAGTAGTGCTGTGCATTCATTTGCTTCTAGGATATTCATGATGCTCCAACCACAAAGTCTCTGGTAGCCCTAAGTGTGGCTACATCCCAAGGGCTTATCACTTCCTATGGCTTCAACCTTGAGATTTTGACCTCAAGATTAAAACCTAAAAAACTCATGTTTCTTTAAATTAATTAATTAATTTATTGCATATATTCTTCAAATTCCTCATATTCGAACACACATGCATTCTTTATTGCAAGAAAAAAAAAACCTCACTTCTTTCCTTTACTTCCACTGTTTTAATTAGTGGTACCATCATCTTCTGATTTATCTCATTATTTTTATCACGGGGAAGGAATAGTAATTCTAATAATAGCTCATCATTCTACAATGTAACACCTAATTATCCTCTTTTCTTTTACGCAGCAATTACTCAGCCAGAAACCTTGGTGATAATGGTAGTCAACTCTTTCGCTGATGGAATTTATCTTGTTAGAGGGTCCTCAAGTGATACACACATTCATTCATTTGGCCACAATTATATATGTATGTATTTATATGTATAAGTATGTATTTGTATATGTATATATTTATATAATATATACATCTTATAATTGTAAGTGTGCATACATGTGTATGAGTACACATTAGAGAGAAATGAACTATTATCATGTTAAAGTACAGATATTCCAGGATTTGTCTTCTATGAGAGAAAGCCTTACTAACCCACCACAACTGATAAATACTACTTGGTTATCTTTGCTAAAACAGTGACAAATATTGATTAGAGGATTATTTTAGTATTCCTAGAATTTAAATATCTTAGACTATTTTAGTATTCCTAGAATTTAAGTATCCTAGAAACTCCAAATAAACTTCCAAATAATACTTATCAGTACCATATTTAATATAATTTGTTCAGAAATTTATTTACTTGGTAAAAAAGCAAGTTGGTCAGATCAAATTTCAAAGGTATTTGTCTTCCAGTATTTGAAATATGAAAAATAGAACTTTACTCACAAAACTCACTCTCTGTATATTGACATATATATAGTAATATGTATATATGTAAAATTTATAAAGTGTTCTCTACGCTTTCTTCTGCAAGGCTAAAATGTCATACATTTAGAAGAGGCTCTTATTTAAGTGTTCAATCTGGTTGTTTCGTTCCAGTTCCACTATACCTAACCTGATGTATACCTAACCCACATAAAATAAATGTTTGAACTATTGCATAAAATAGTGTGCCTACCTTTTTTTGTAATTTAGCTCAAATCATCTGTATTCCTTATAGACATCTATGACTTTCTTTCTAGCTGTATCTGGATTCAGAGATGCTCATAACTCCTTAGGATGGGAACTGCAACAGTTACTACATCACTGAATAACTCCTTGGTTATCTTTCCCCCAATGTGGTCTAGGTCAGTTTCAAGTTAGAGGCCAAGTTTGTCTTGGTCTCTGTATTTCCCCAGTAGCTAACATAGGCCCAAGATTATAGTTAGTACTCAATATTTGCTTTTTACTAAATGAACAGACAGAGGAACAGAATATATATAGCTAGAATTTTTATTCGCAATTTGAGACTACTCTGAAGTGTGGTTTCCTACTGTGGGGCTTATGAGCACACCTCCTAGGAAAAGAGCTCAGAATGTTAAACTCTTAGAGATCTGTATATCATTTAAAGCGTTTAAAAGTCAGTGCTTTGAAGCCCCACAGGAATAAGGTCCACCTCCCTCTCCGTTCCCCTGCTGCCCACTTCAACAGGCATTCTCTGCTGGCCTGCACAGAACTGCAAGGCCTTCCCTGTGGACGCTCACCAATTTATTCTTTCCTACTAGAAAGTTTAGCGTTCTCTAAGCCGTCTGATATTTGACAGAGTCCTGCCTTTCTCCAGATTATTTGTAGAAGTGTTAAGTAAGCCCAGAGCTAATGTCAATCCCTGAAGAAGCCCAGTCCTTAAACTTCTCAACCTTTTCTCCCCCTCGTTTGTTTTCCTTCTCTAAGACAGTTCTTTTACCATGATCAAACGCTCATCCAACCTCAAAGAACGAGGATTTACTATTTATTTTTCTCAAACTTGGCTATAAGAACTGTGCTTTTAGGATATATAATGCCTTTGCATCCCCACTTTCGAGATCTTCATTTGTTACACAAAGAAATGCTATCTCCTTATTGCCTAACACACAGTGTCACACATACTCAAGTACTTGTCACTAAAAGCACATGAATGTGGTTATTTTTAATCTTTAAAGAAGAAAACACAATATAAAAAATTTAGAAATAAGTAATTGTATTGATCTTGCTTGATATTATATTTGGTGTTAAAGAATTATTATTTAAGCTATTTTATGCTAATAAAGCTATGAGACATGTAAAAGCTGACTTCTAAACTCCCTATGTGCACCACTGCATACACACACACAAATAACAAATTATAAATCTCTCTCTCTCTCTCTCTTTCTCTCTCTCTCTCTCTCACACACACACACACACACACACACACACACACACACACACACACACACACACACACACACACACACACACAGTATATCAATAGTAAGGAAAGCTAAAGACAATCTTTACGCCCCGAATGGTTCTTTTTTTTCCAAACAGACATGCAAATGCACCCATACAATATCTCCAAATGTTTCAAAAAGCTGACCACAGCTTCGTAGGCTTCTCTTTGCTTCTCTTTGCTTCTCCAATGGTTTAAATGAGAGACATCACCCATCGATTTGAATATTTGAATACTTGGACCCCAAGTGTTACTGTTGGGGAGATTTAGGAGGCACTGCTTTGTGGAGCAAGCATGTCAATAGGAGCAGGCACTGATGGGCAAACCTTGCCCCCAGTTTGTTCTCTCCTTCATGCTTGTGGGTAAGGAAGTGAGCTCTCAGCCCCACCCATTCTGTCCTGCCTACTACTTGCTACTATGCCTCACTGCCAGGATGGACTCCTATCCCTCTGGGACCAACCAGAAATTCAAGTAAAACAAACTCTTCCTTCTATATGTTGTATGGAACACACACACACACACACACACACACACACACACACACACACACACAGACACACACACAGAGAGAGAGAGAGAGAGAGAGAGAGAGAGAGAGAGAGATTCTCTTCCTAAATTTTACTAGTCCCCACATAATTCTGTACTACAAAACAGCATTTGTTTCATGTTTCCATCTTCAAGGGGAGGAAAGGGCTTATTTGGTTTACAATTTATACCTCATCATTAGGGTAAGCCAGGCAGGCAGGCACCCGGAGGCAGGGACTGAAGCTGAGGCCAATGAGGGAGCATGCTTATGGGCTTGCTCAGCTACTTTTCTTCTACAGCCCAGGCCCACTGCTCAGGAATCACACTGCCCACAGTACGCTGAGCTACAGCAACTAACAGTAAACCATGACTGACAAACTGGCCCACAGGACAATGTGAAGGGGGAAACTCCTCGGTTTTGATCCTGTCTTCCTAGTTATGTCTGGGTTTGCTCACACCTAAGCCTGTGTGAGCTCTCATGTTCCTCCCCAACCCCAGTGTTTGGCACACTTTAGCTTTATCACTGGTCTTCAAAAAATAGGTCTTCTTTCCTCCCTTGCCTGTGATATTTGTATCTCATATCCATTTGTGAGCACACACATATGTGAAGTATGAGTGCATGCCGAGGTGCGAAGTTGAAGTCAGGTATCTTTCTCATTTGTTCTCTATCTTCTTCTTTCTGAACTAGGGTCAGTGAATATAGTTGACACCCCAGATAGACTGGCTGGCCAGTGAGTGTCAGGGAGCTGTATGTATGTGTACAGCACGAGGTTATAGGTGTGCATTACCACCCTTGTCTTTGTACTTATTTGCTAAGAGTCTGAGTTGATATCATCATACTTACACAGTAAGTACTTTATAAATGGAGCCACCCCCTCTCTTTTCCTTCTGTAGTTCTCATTATATACATATACATCTCAGTTGTCAAGCATGGTGGACATAACTGCACACAAGATACAAAGACTGAATAAGAGAAAGGAAAATCCCTGGTTGACAATAGCTTCCCTCTTATTTACAAGTTGAAATAATACTTTAGATATGAGTTAAATAAAGCCATTACATTTAGTTTCATCTGTGTAAGGCACATAACTGTTACATACCGTAACTCTTAGACATGTCCATACTAAGCCTTTTTGCTACATCTCATGTATATTCTATTTCCCCCCTTTGTACCGGCTAGATAGTTCCTAATGATTTTCTACGTCACCAGTCTGGTCTTTTGCTTGGTTGAAGTGCCACTTTTCTCATTAGTGACCTTTAATTTTCAGATCCTACACTCCCCCTTTTATTAGTTTCCAGTAGCTTCCTATAATGGATTCTAGTTCTTTAGTGAAACACACCATCTTTCATGTATTTTATCTTTCTTTTCTTTTGTTTTCTGGAATATTTTCATCTCAGCCCTTAGTTAAGAGTGCCAGAATCTTGAACATCTATCTATATACCCATTTCTTGTGTACATGAGTGTGTGTGTATACTATGTTCATATGTCCTAACTTTTGGCATGTCTCATAATTTTGAGTTGAAATCATATCTATCTATCTATCTATCTATCTATCTATCTATCTATCTATCTATCTATCTATCAACTGTTGATTCATATACCAAGCAAGAACATAACAATTCTCCCGCCAGAGGATTCAACTTTCTCTTCCAGGAACAAAGGGACAGTGGCAACATTTTAATCTGGGCAGAGAATGGGTTAACTCTGGGCTAAGCCACAGATTTTATAGGACCCAGGCTTCTTCTCCAATCTGTGCTGTTTCCTAGGGCACAGTTCTCTGGGTTTCCATTAATGGCCTGGCAGGCTGTCATTTCAGTGAGAGTAAACTCAGGTTTATGCTTAAGAACTTCAAGTCTCAAGTCTTGGAGGAGAGCTTCACCTAAGTGTCCAGACTTGGTTGGTGTCTACTTCTTAATCTGCAGCCAGTCCAGATTTCAAACTTGTGATTTGGTGGCTGCAATGCCATTTCTTTCCCCTAATTGCTTCCAAACCACGAGATGATTATTTGTTTTGTCTAGCATTCTACTTGTTCTTGGCAGCAAAGCTGATCTGCCATCAATTCCACCCCCATTTAGAGACAGAAGAATCTTTCAGCACCTTTTAACCATCTAGAACACCATGTATTTTATTCATGTGATTTATCATGTTCCTTCCTGAGAATGTTACTTCTAGAAGTAGTGAAGGCTTGGCTTTTAAAATAAATATAGACTGAATATTCATTGCACTATATAACTAGCAAGAAAAGAGAAACCTTAATATACAATTTTTAAATAAAACAGGTTTGTCTCCTGAGTCTCACACCCAAGATGTGGCCTTCTGTAATTTTCTAGGTCCTCTTATGTGTTAAGGGTTGGGCACTCAGGAATGAACACAGCATATTCTGTAGCCTAAAGAGGGAGATTAGTAGAGATGAAAACCAAGGCAAAACAAAATAGAACACAAACAAAAGTGTCATCATCAATTTCCCTGACTGACAACGTGAACAGTGAAGGGGCTTTGCAAACATCAGGACCTTCACCATTGACAGATGCCTCTAAGGGAAGGGCTTTTCCTAGTCTCCGGTTTCTTTCTCTGAATCTGCTAAAAGAATTATTATTTTCTGGAACATCCTTCCTGTCCTGCAGCATCTGTATTCTCACAGTGCTGAATATTTTCTTATCAAATGTTGGTGAAACTTGAGCTATAATCATGAGATCTTTACGATGATTTAATAAAGTACTAAAGATTATTCCAAATCAAGGAGGGGGAGCTGGGTGGCTGGGATATCAGCCTGTTTGGTAGGCTTATTCTGAAGGCAATTAGAAGTTACTCTCAATGTTCTACATATGAAAATATTGTGAAAATAGAAGTTTTTTTCAGTATTTATTCCTGTGGCAGAATGCATACTTTTCAGATTATATAAAACCCAATGAAAGATACTAACTAAAGAATACATGGAAGTCTAGGAACACTTCAGTAGGCAGTGTTTGCTGTGACAGGACCCCTAGAATAAGTAAAGTCAAAGGGAGTACATAGCTATAATCCTAGTGCTCAAGTGAGAAGGGAGTTAGGGACAGGAGACTCCCCAGAAGCACAGGTGGCAGCCAGAGCAGAGGCTCTGTTTCAAACACGGTAAAGGGCAAACATGAGAGCCAAGGGTGTCCTCTGCCTTCCATGTGCACACGCTGACACAAGTATGTCTAAACTCATACATGAAAATATACACAAACATGAGAGAGAGAGAGAAAGAGAGAGAGAGAGAGAGAGAGAGAGAGAGAGAGAGAGAGAGAGAGAG
>NW_022196915.1:72705641-72708151 GCF_008632895.1 Mastomys coucha
TTTATTTTGTGTGTGTGTGTGTGTGTGTGTGTGTGTGTGCATGTAGCAGGGTGATTTGCCTGCTATCTGTTGATGTGCCACGTGGGTATAGTGCCCATGGCAGCCAAAAGAAGGCTTGTGGGTCCTGGGAATTGAACCCAGGTTCTCTGGAGGAGCAGCCAGCGCATTTAACAGCTGAGCCATTTCTACAGCCTTACACACAGTTATTTTCCATTCAATCTTTGTGTTTTGGATCTCACAATAATAAACCATGTCCATAAAGGTTGTTTTCCCCTCACTATTTGTATCTACTACATTTAAACACTTTACATATTATATAACCTTTGCTCATTGCTTTAAACAAGGTTTCATGCAGCTCAGGCTTGTCTTTAATTCTTTATCTTCTTGCTATCTTCTGTGTGTTCAGATTTCAGGTGTGCAGCATGTCTCTCAGCCTCTGTATAATTTTTGATTCACTATCAAATGTAAAGTATGAAATATGAAATAGGAGGGAAAAAAAACTAATCGTCCCCTCCCATTTTCCCTTGAGGGGAATTAGGCCAAGAAGGGAAAAAGGAAGTTTAAGAAGATAAATAAGATCAGTTATGAAACTGATAGCTGGCTATTGATGATGGTGATTAAGAAGCTTGGTCTTAATAAACACTTATGAGGTTATGATTATTTGCATAAACTAGCACAAGATCCCAAATCAGAAATTTTTAAGGATTTATAACCCATTAGCTATTCTTTTCCACACTATCTTCTCTCTTTCCTTCCCTCCCTCCCCTTCTCTCGTAAGATTCCTAAACAAAATAAGCTTCAATCATGAAAGGTCTGTCTCCTTTCCATTTCCCTTCTACTTCTTCCTGTTAGCCATCCTTAGATTGCTTTTAATAACTCAGATGAGTTACTTTAGCATTTCTGAACAATAAAGACAAATTGATTTCTTCAAATTGAAGTAACTAGCAAACTACATTGACATTCATAATAATGTTTTCCATGGAAATAGTTTGGTTAGAAATGACACATGCAAAGAAATTGAAGGAAGTAATTATGATTATATTATTAGCAGTTATTGTGGTAATAATTTCAAAGAATGGTTCTATCCACCTGTCTGAGAAAACAGACTTTTAACACCAAATGAAGTCATATTCATTACACGAAAGAAGCGATTAGACCTTAGTATTAAAGCCAGCCAACTGTGTAACAAAGCTTTGAGTTTAAGTTTTCAAGCATTTTTTTAATGTTTTTGGTCTCAAGACATTGAATAGCAGACAATTTTTCCCAAGAGAAGAATACCTTGAAGAGCAAAGCAATTAGAATACAGAGTGACCAGCAATCAGTAATCATTACTTGGTACATTAAATGTAGCGGGCCTGTACCTGGCTATGTGATTTAGAAGCTGGTTAAAGGTCTGGAAAACAAGGCCTTCTTGAGTTAAAAGTGAGTGCTTGGAGACACAAAATGGACTGCCTCAGAGTTTCAACCCTTCAGGAGAAAACTGCAGGATACAATTCTGGAAAGTGAAAATTGGGTGATGTTTTAAAGACAGTAGAAATCAGAGAGATTTAAGTAGAAAATCTGGTATTTCTGGCAAGTTAAAATTCCTCAAATTTCAAACTCAGAAGAGTTGATGACACAGTTCCTATCAAGGTTTAATGTTTCTACCAAAGTGTTTTAAATAAACTCTACAATTTTTAAGAACTGCAGCTAGAACGCTTCAGCTAGAAGAGAAGAACTAATTACTAACACATTGAGAATAGAGGCTCTATCTGGTCCCTTCATGGCTGACCTAACTATACTCTACAGCTATGGCTATGGCCCTAGGCTCTTCCTCCCTTACTGCTGCAGATAAAAGTCCTAAGCCAGGGCTTCCATTCCTCCCCAGAGTGGACAATGGCCCAATAATTCCCTCACTGCTTTCTAATATCACCACTACTCCCATTTTACTGGATGTGTTTAGCAAACAGACTCACATTTCTCTTATTCTATATATCCTTTTCTTCTTGTCCTTGACTTTAATTCCAAGTCAAACTGCTAATTCATGTCTCTTTCTGTGTTTCACTGTCTCAAACCCTACAGTTGTAACATGCTTCTGATTTCTTTTATTCTCTCTTGAGCTCATTACAATGTGATATTTCTTCCTCCCATTGCACTAAAGCTTCGGTTAACATTAGGAATAGCCAAGGCAGTACTAAATCGAACAGTGATGTAACTGAGGAGAAATGTAAACACTGACCTAGCTACAAACCGTTTTTACAATGATAACCTGCCTACAAGATACACTGGTGCAATAGCTTGTGGGGACAACCAACCAACATCTGATTAGACTTAAGGTCTACTCCATGGAATGGAGCCCATTCTTAACTCTGCTGGGCTGGCCAACAACCTGAAACTCCACTGGTGAGGGACAAGGGGAAAATGAAATACTACTGTTCCAGTAAAGATGGCTCCAAATGACATTCTGCTATACTCATAGAGTAGTGTGGTGCTCAGCCATCATGAGAGAAGCTGCTTCTTGTGGCGGGGGG
>NW_022196915.1:72708161-72731859 GCF_008632895.1 Mastomys coucha
GGAACAATACACAATTGTAGGGAGCTGTGAAGCTGGAGAGGCATTCGCCATGGCAAGATGGCGCCTACTTTCACTGTTAACTCCTAGTAAACAACTGTTTGCGCATGTGCATAGAGAACTATTTGCGCATGTGCGTAGAGTGAAAAAGACGCCATGTCACGGCCCATCCCGGGGCGTTACGTAGGGAAATGAGCGAACAGCCAGTCATGGGCAGACATGCCATGCTGTGGGCAGACACACCGCACTGTGGTGTATATAAGCAGTGCGGATTTTGGGCTCGACCCTTCTTTTTTCCCTATGGATGAGGACAATAAACGTTGCTGCAGAAGGAACCTAGTGTGTCTGCATGTCTTCTTGCTGGCGAGACGACCGCGCGGGCTACACACAATAGACTCCTAGCACACAATATGTGGAGAAAAATATGTGGAGACTTCAGAACATTCACACCTAAATGAGATGTCTCCATCAAATCCCCTACCTTAGTGTTTAGGGAACTCTGTGGAAGAGGAGACAAAAATTTTAATAGCCAGAGGGTATGGAGGACGGACACACACACACACACACACACACACACACACACACAAGCACACACACACAAGGCCTTTTAAACACAAGCCAATTGACACACATAGGAACTCAAGGTAGCATGCACAGGGCCTATACAGGTCTAGGGCAGATGGGGTCCCAGTGCTGAGAGGAGTAGATATAAGCCCACATCCTTAAGCCAGAACTTCTTTTCACTTGCAAAGGAAAAATTACTTTTTCCCATTGGAGTCTTATTAGGTATACAAATGACACTTAATGGCAGGCTTATGCCCAGCAGTAAGTAGATGGTCAATGAAAAACAAACTTACTTGTACTTTGGGTCTCAATGCTTTGTGTGGGCATTTTGTTGTTGTTGTTTTGTTTTAACCTTACAGATCTCTGGCTTACATATTATGGTTTCTGATTTTGTTTTTACAGACTTTCTGGTGTGTGAATGTACATGTCTCTTTTTCTGTATGTGTTTCCTGTGCTAGGTCTTTGGAATTTTTTTTTCCTGGTTTTCCATTTTTTTGGAGAGGGGAGAGCGGAGTTCTATTCTGCTTTGTTTGTTGTTGTTATTATTATTATTACTGGTATATGCTTATTTGTATTCAAATTAGAAAAAGACAGCGTGTGAATTTGGGTAGGTGGGAAAGTGGGGAGCACCTGGGAGGAGTTGAGAAAGGGGGAACTGTAATCATAATACATTGTACAAAACAATATTTTCAAGAAAATGATTTCACACACACACACACACACACACACACACACACACACACACGCACGCACTCTCTCTCTCTCTCTCTCTCTCTCTCTCTCTCTCACACACACACACACACGCATGCACGCAAGCTTTCTCTCTCTCTCTCTCTCACATACACACACACACACACACGCATGCACGCACGCTTTCTCTCTCTCTCTCTCTTTCTCTCTCTCTCTCTCTCTCTCTCTCTCTCTCACACACACACACACACACACTCACATACTCACACCCCATATGCAGAAGACAAGGAAAACTATTTAAAAATTACAATTATCAAACACATAAACTTTGATGTCTAATTTTCATCAATTTCTAAGAGATAACTACTTGACACACATAAGCTCATGAAAATCTAAGAGGAAAATGCAGATTTGTTGCTTTGAAACTAATGTACACCTGGTAAACAAATGTTTAACAAAGCACATGTCATTAACATCAGTTTGGAACAAGTCTGTATGTCTGTAGAATCACACAATTAACAGAATTTAATCTTTTATTAACTCGATCTTGCAAAATAACAGATTGTTGAAAACAAAGGTAGAAATTTTGTGCTAAAAAATGCCAAGATATGTGTACATATCAGCTTTTTATAAAAACCTGCTTTTTATAACAAACTTTAAGTAGAAAACACTAAAATAGAAAACGTTTCATTATGGGTTGGTTGACTATCCTTTATCTGAACCATTAGTCCTCTATGTGTAGAATGCAGAATTCTCTTCCCAGGGTTTTGGAGGTTTTGCATATGTACAGTGTGGCAGCATAGGGATGATCAAGTACAAACACAAGATCCCTTCTGTTTCATATACATTTTACATATGTGAGAAACAATGTGCTGGAGATGCAGAGTCACTAACCAAAGCAGCCGATTTTACAGCTTTGCCAAGACAGGCATCAGCTTAAAGAAAAGGGCTGCTGGTGGTGTAAGGCAGCAGCAGTGTGGTGGTGCAATGCATTCTACACACTAAATCATATTTCTTTGCTCCCAGAATCCCTCTCTGGCGTTGATCATCCCTCAGGGAAGTTTGATCTTCCACTGTCTAGTAGTACCACCTTCCCAAATTTACCATCCTACTATTCAGGATGCACATATAGATTCCCCCCTTTTCTGACATGTAGAGATGAATTGAGATCACTTAGACAAGCAGCCATTAGACGACCTGGCATTCGTGCCAGGAGCTTATCTGTGACTCTCTGATGATTGTAATTATACAGCATACTAAAAATGGACAACAAGATTCACTTATATGAGTCAAAGGTAACTTTATATAATGGTTTCTGCTGTAATTTCACTGACCTGTCACATGGTGGTAGCTGTGAAGTGTTCCTTCTTCTCATGGTGTTATGTCAGTATTCCAACACATTTGAATTTATATTATTACGAGCTAGATATTTTTGGATAATGGAGGGTTAGTTTGTACTGTTATTTCAAACATTTAAAGGTAGTTTTTAAAAAGGCAAAAATGATAATCAAAACTGCAATTTATGTTCAGTATATCCGTGATCTATGCATTCAGGAAGTTGAAGCGCAAGGATAAGAAATCAGAAGCCAGAACTCTGCAGTGAGAATGTCTCAAAAATTCAAACAGCAAATCAAATCCTAACAATATACAGATCAAACCAAAATCACCTCTCTTGCTAGTTGAAGAAGGCATGAGTTTTATAAAATTAAAATATAGGAAGACATTAAGAATATTAATAAAATGGTGATTCAAATCACTTACTGCTAAAGTGATCAGGGAGAAGAAATTAATTTCTTCTAGTTAGTCGGCAAAAATAGGGTTCTGGCAACAGAGTTTCATCGTGTACGTGAGATGAGGGGTTAAAGGCATAGTTCCATTTCCACAACAGAAATACTGACTTCTATCCCATAACTGTTGTGATTATTTAAGTGTGGTAACATATGTAAATATCTAAGCATAGTCTTGGGCCAGTAAACTACAGGTTTAATGGATGCTGGCTATTATATTAATTGCTTAAGGCTTTACTATCTTCTCATGTTTTCCCACAAAACCTATTCAAAGGAACAAGTAAATAAAAAAATTAAAGCCAGGAGAAAAATGATACCAAGATCTAACTGCTGCCTGAAAGTTTTAAAACAAGACAATTTATTGCTGAATAAAGCTATACTTTGAAATCAGTTTTATTCCCTCAAAGAAATAAAACCACTTGGAGAAAGTAACTGAATGATCACAGTGTACCCTGGCCAAGAAGTGAGCTTTATCTTCCTCTTTACAGGGTATATGGTGAGCACTGCTTTTGGATTTCAACATAAACATGCTGCTCCCAAACTGATTTTCTGAAATAGTTAATTGTTGTACACTTAAGTCTCTCTGTCAGTATTCTTGAACAGTGAAAGTAATTCAATGTTGAACTCATAAAACACAGTCTCCAAGGTCCAACTTAAAGTGCTCACAGTGATTTGTTTCCTAACAATGGAGCTTAACTTAATTTAAAAACTCCTTTGTACTGGACAGTCCTTGAAGCTCTGAGGCACTTTCTTATCCACAGCTCTACTCAGCAAAGCAGGGAAGAGCCTTTTTTTGTGTATGTAATATACTATCATCACCTAACAACCACCACAGCCAATAACTTATATAAGCCGTCCCATGGCCTCCATGACTCCCTCAATTCACTGCCACCACCACCACCACCACCACCACCACCACTGCCGCCGCCGCCACCACCACCACTGCCGCCGCCGCCACCACCACCACCACCAGGACCTTCAGTGCAGGGGAATCGAGGGCAGGGAGGTCGGAGTGAAGACCCTCATAGATGCAGGGGGAGGGAGGATGTGATAGGGTGTATCTGGGAGGGAGGGAAACTGGGAAAGGGGATAACATTTGAAATGTAAATAAAGAAAATATCCAATAAAAAATAACACTGCTACAGTTACTACTTCTTACAACCACTAATGATGGTTAAGAGGAAGTGGACATCTGGCTTTTAAATTTTCTTCTGACAATTACAAACATCTTTAATTCAGCAAAATGTAATGCACTTACATAAACTTTGTATTTGGAAATCTTGTATTTTTAATCACTCCATCTTTTGCGATTACAATATAACTATATCATTTGCCCTTTTCCTCTATTCCCTTCAAATTCACCTGAAGAAGATGCAGACTAGTAGTGAAATAATCATTCATATACACATATGTACACGTATATACATATTATCTTTTCATGCAATATATTTTCAATAGTTTCCTCTCCCCCAAATCCACACAGATCCAGCCCACCCACCCAACTCCATGCGTTCTCTCTCTTTAGAAAATAACTTCTGATTAAAACAGCTATTCTCAAACTGTTGGTTGTGCCTGCCAGAGGAGTCACAGATCCTTTGCATATGAGATATTTAAATTATGATTCATAACAGTAGCAAAATTACAGTTACATAGTAGCAACAAAATAATTTTAGGGTTGGGGGTCACTATAGCATGAGGAGCTGTATAGGGTTGGAGGTCACTGCAGCGTGAGGAGCTGTATGGGTTGGGGGTCACTGCAGTGTGAGGAGCTGTATAGGGTTGGAGGTCACTGCAGCATGAGGAGCTGTATAGGGTTGGGGGTCACTGCAGCGTGAGGAGCTGTATTTGCAGGGTTGTAGTACTAGGAAGGTTGGGAACCACTGAACTCAAGCTTCTACTAAGTCGAGCTGATTTTGGCTTGCAAGTTGGAAACCCTTCCCCGTTTCCTTTCCTCTGCCTGTACATGTAGAATATGGCTGCCATTGATTCTCATCCATACAACATTTGTTTAGAGAGCATATCATTGCCTTGTTCTTAAGGAATCATTCAGTCCTTCCTCAAGATGGTGTCATAAATTACCTGCTGTAGGTAATCAAACATCTGTTTTGTCCACCTAACTTGGAGTGTGTGTGTGTGTGTGTGTGTGTGTGTGTGTGTGTGTATTTTTGGATGGCTCTACAGAAACTTTGTGAAAGAAAAAGCCTTCAGAAAGTGGCTTTTAATGGGAGAATGGAATGAGGCAAAAAACTGACTAGTATGCACATTCAACTTTGGGAGTAGTTATAGACTCATAACCTGGTTGTTAAAGGAAAAAGAAAATTCCCAGTTTGTCCCACTTACATTTTTTTTATTAGATATTTTCTTTATTTACATGTAAATTTCTCCATTCCCAGTTTCCCCTCCAAAAAACAAAGAAACAAACAAAAACAACAAAAACAAACCCTTGTTGCCTCCCCCCTCCCCATGCCTGCCATCCCACCCTCTCCCACTTATTGGCCCTGGCACAGAACTTTCACAGGGCCGAGCTCCTCTCCTCCTATTGATGATCAAATTGCAATCCTCTACTATACACATACTGCCAGAACAATCAGACCCCTCCATGTGCGGTCCTTGGTTGGTGGTTGAGACCCTGGGAGCTCTGAGGGTACTACTTAGTTCATATTGTTGTTTGTCCTAAGGTGCTGCAAACCCCTCAGCTCCATTGATCCTTTCTCTAACTCCTTCACTGGGTAAAAGGGGGTTGTTTGTTTTTGTTTATTTCGTTATGGCTGTATTCAGACACAGCAGAAGAGGGCATCAGATCTCATTACAGATGGTTGTGAGCCACCATGAGGTTGCTGGGAATTGAACTCATGACCTCTGGAAGAGCAGCCAATGCTTTTAACTGCTGAGCCATCTCTCCAGCCCGTCCCACTTACATTTTAAGGAAGCACTTAGGGTTTAGTGGAAGTAACAGTGACCTGGTAACACAAGAGCAATGTGACTGAATCTCTGTGGTGCTGAGAGTCCCTCTGGCTTTCCTATGGAGGGTAAGTCTCACCCGCCACCTTGTGAGATGTAATAAGAGGATGGGAGTGGAAATGAGGAGGTCTAGCTTCCAGGTACAGGGTTTTTGAGCTGTTTTAAAGTCTGATGCTGGTGCGTGGTTTGCAATGGGTGAGAATAAGGTTATAGGAAGAATAGTCTAGAGTACATCAGTGAATCAAAGACAAAGCAGTTCATATCTTATGCACAACTGCACAATTATAGAATTAAACACATACCCTTGGCTAAAAATTATTAATAGTTGAATATGGACGCACTAAATTGCTGAAAGTAATTTTAAAATTAAGACAATGGCTCTAGCTTTCTAATACTCACAGACATCATGCTGGACTTGAACATCCAGTGAACATTAAAAAAAAAATGAAGAAGTCACTAAGAATGTCAACAATTACAAAAGCTTAGTGTCCTGTTGTAGGGCCACAGCATAGTTAGTTGAAGCTGGATTTGAAAACTAGTTTGTGATGTGATTAGGTTCTGATGGAATTATTGCGAAATACATTTACTCAATGAATTCTATTTTAAATGAGATTATCAACCAAGGCAGACCTGAGTCTTTGGCAATGCACACGATTCAATCAGCTCATCTTTGCAATGCTTTCCTGACTACAGTGACAGATATAAGTATTAAAAAATACTAAGAATAATAAAATACTTTTGTTTAATTTTTATTTCAGTTTCATATACTACAGCAACTATCATAATCAAACTCAGATTAGTACAGTATAACATATGTACCTACAGATTTAAAGACATTGAGGTAATATATTAAAAACCTCTAACCTGGGCTAAAAAATAGCTCTGCAGTTAAAAGCACTTGCTACTCTTACAGAGACACAGGTTCAGTTCTCAGCACGCATAGGGGGCAACTCATAACTGCATTTAACTCCAGCTCCAGGATATGTCATGCTCTTTAAGTCTACACATATATACTCACACAAACACGCAGACACACATACACACAGACACACACACATACACACAGTCACACTCTCAATCTGCATTATAAAAGTTTAGGAGCAAAAGGTGAACTTGGTTAACCTTTTGTTTATATTAAGCTTTTTAAATAATTCAAATTTTCTGTCAGTACTAAAATATTAAATTTTCATTAGTTTAGTTTTTATTTGTTTGCTGACTTTTATTTTTATGGATATTTTGTTTGCATGCATGTGTGTGCATTATGTGGATTTCTTGGGACTGGAGTTAAATGGTTGTAAGCTGCCATAGGGGTGCTGGGAAATGAGCTGAGGTTCACTGGAAGAGCAACTGGAAGGTGCTCTTAACTTGTGAGCCATCTTTCCACCCCCATGTTTTTAGTTTTAAACAGATCAATATCTATACATAATAATCAGCTTTAAGTACTGTACTATCTCTATACTGTGCAAATTAGGTAACTTGGAAGGAGCCTACCTGCAAGGGCACACAGGGTAGGTATCTACGAGCCTTCAGTGCTATCCAGCATTGCATGGGGGCAGCGACTCCCTTGAGTTCCAGGTTTTCAATTAGCTATTCAATATCTTCCTTCTCCTGCACTAAGCAAAGCCTAGCATGATGTTCTGAAGACTGTGATACTTGAAGAGAACCATACTTGCTAGCCTTGTGTTTGCTATTAGATTCCAAATGATTATACAACAAAAAGATCATATTTGTACAACTAAAATGATTATCCTTTTAACCATTCCAAATACTAGGGAAAACAGAGGAAACATTAGGGAAAACAAAGAGATCAGTAGGTAAAGGGAAATGAACATTCAAAAGTGGGACTCTTGGAATTAACCTACTACCCTGCCAGCCACCTAGCCATCAAGGGCTCGTGGCACATGTCTGAACCCCAGCACCGAGTCACAATCTCTAGTACCATCAACTATATTGAAATTTCAATTTTGAATATCTCCACAATGAAAACAATATAATTTAAAAAAAAGGTTAAACAATAGACATACAGAAAGAAGAAGAAATGCTTCCTGGGGCAGCTCATAGCAGGTAATACCCCCCATGGCCTTTTCAGATTAGTTCCTTTCAAGACTCACAAGAGTATTTAGTGGTTGATTTATTTACCCTGTTTTGCAGGGGAGGGCACAGTGTGAAATACCCAACACCATATTCTGGGCTACCTCTGTGATACCATACTGCCTTCAGCTAGTCAAAACCGCATGCTTGACTTTCTCTCCCTCAAAAGGACTACCGCAGAACATAACCCACCAAAATAATGTCCTAATTATTTAGCGCAGGTGCCATGGAAAAGGCCTGTAAATGATAAATTAAAAAGCATCACTGGCCTAAGTATAAGTAAAATGTGCTCTCTAGTCACATTCAGATCTAAATAAGAAAGGCCTAATGAATTCGAATGTTGAAGCTATTAGACAAAATGAACACTGCCCACAGCAACCTTCTCAAGCCACACTATATTGCCTTCTAATAACATCTTAGAAATAAGTATTAGTAATCTAATATAAATACACGTACTATCTATAGTTGTAACTGAGACCTTTTCAATGGGGGGATTTTAAAAAAGGCAGGGGAGAGAGAGTAAAACTACTTTTTAAAAAGCAGCAGCAATAGAGGAGGAGGAGGAGGAGGAGGAGGAAGAGAAGGAAAGAAGAATCCTCATTTGATGAATGCTTTTGGTAGGCTGTGTTCTAGGAGTAATATTTTGAGCTTGTTTTCAATCATCATAAAGATTACAAAGTAATTTTCTGTATATTTTAGTAAGGCTTGTGTAAGAAGTAATAGCTACTTCATGTTTGGGTATTTTAATGACAGTGTCAGCTTTAAGCCCCCCCCCCCGACTCCTCCACACTAATTCACTGGTAACTTAAAAGAAAATGTACTAAGAATACAGCCCAGAAATAAGCAGGGTAATGACGACTGATGGCCTATTTCTTTCCTTGACATTTAGCTCATGGTCTGCCTCTGATAAGAAAATGCATCTTTCGAAAAAGCATTCATACTTCCCTTTAGCATAAAAACTAGGAGATTACCCTTTTTCTTGTGACACACTACACAATGGTTTCTTTTCAGAATATTTTTCTCATTGAAATTAAGCCATAAAATAAGATGCTTTCCTTGAAAAACAGTATATCAGTGAAGTAGGACAAATGTCCTCACGCGACTTGAGTTGAATTAAAGCACATGAAATAAAGAACTGCATCTTCACTTTGGGAAGACAGCTATCAAACCAAACCCTTACTATCCTTAATATTAGTTCTATTTCAAGGTAGTTTTAGTTAACAAATAAAACACTGTGATTTAATGAAGAATGGATTAATATAGCCCATGCCATGTTTCTGGGCAAAACAGTGAAACAAATGAAGCTTGCCATTGGCGGCTGCTGTTCCTGGTCACTGCACTGCAGGCCACGTGGCTTGTGCACTGAGGGCATCCCTTTCATGTTATTGTTTTTGTCTTTAAAAGCCATACCTTTTGGGTCATTTAGTCTTGTTTCTCCTCGGTAAATTCAGAAATGACAGATGGTGGCACTCCAGTAACCACCAGGAACCTGGAGGCAGCGTTAGAATTAGAAGTTGAAGAGCGATGACAGTTTTGTGGTTTAAATGCCCTCCCTCTCTGCAAGTTTATGTGCTCAACTCATGGTCTCCATGCAACAGTGATGATAGGCGAGCAGGCATGACTACTCATGACGGTGGAACCATAGGTAATGTCCTTATTGTGGGAGTATTGTTAGTTATAGGTTATGGCAACCTCCTCTGAGAGTGCTCTCCCATCCACGATATGATTTAGCAAGAAGTCCCTTGTCTTGGACCACACACCTTGACTTTAGTCTTTCATTATCTAGAACTATGAGCAAAATAATTTGGGTTCATATAAATTACTCACGCTTTGGTATTCTGTTAATAGTATTTTAACAACAAAAAGGAAGCAAAGTGTGTGTGTGTGTGTGTGTGTGTGTGTGTGTGTGTACTTGACACTGTAGAATGTTATCACAAACATTACACTGAATGCCTATGAATTTCTATACTTAAAGAATATAAACATGATGTGAGTTTTCTCTTACATACCTTTGAATCTAATTCTATGCAACATAGATTATTGTAGGGAAAGACAAACTGGATGATCAAAAAACAACAGGAAAAGAAGGACTTTCCCCTAGAACTTTAAAAACTGCGATCCTTCCGTGTATTTATTAATCAAAATTACAAAAAAATAAATCCAACCCAAATTAAAAACAGCTGTTTGTTATAACCAGTGTATCTAGTTAAGTGTTCTGCATATGGCTGGTTCTTGCAAATGCTGGTTAAGTAAATAAAACACATCATCACTGCATAGAGCTTGTTTCTTTGTGTGTTTTAGTTACTTATAAAATTAATGAGGACTATTTTAGGGAATAACGTTAGAATTTCTGAAGAGATGACTGGCAGTTATTCAAGTTAGTAAGCAAACATTATAATCCATTTATGCTTCAGTCCTCTATCTCCTTATTCCCCATTGCAGCTGAGCAACACATAAAATATTCCTCAAGTAAAAGTTAAAAATGCCTGGGGCTGGCCCTTTAAAAGTTTACTGGCCCACTCTTTAGTACTCTGCACATCCAAAGAGCATCTTTGGGGTGCCTGTGGTGGCATCACAACACAAATGCTGTAACACTGGTAGGAACAGGAGGAGAGAAGGAAGAGGGAGAAAGGCAGAGTAGGGCTAGAGGAAGGGGGAGGCATGGAAACATCACATCTCTAGACAGAAAGCTGTGTGTGTGTGTGTGTGTGTGTGTGTGTGTGTTGGGGGGCATACCACTTTCCATCAGGCTGGATCAAATTTCCCACCTATGGATCACTGAGGTACAAGCCAAATCCACAGCACATAAGCACTGTGTAGTTATGGAAGGCACATTGCAGGAAGTTCTCATTAATTTATTACTAGATACATACATGACTAAGTCTTCATACTGGAAACTTCCATAAAAATTATACATATCAACAACTCTGGTTTATGTTTTACATATGTACGACACCACAGTTTATTCTATTAAAAACACAAACTCTTTTCCCAAAGGGATTGTTAACAATTATAACAAACTTATGTGAAAATTTGATTAGAATAGCTTAAATAAAATTTGCATTGGAGGCTTTTTTACTAAACAAATATATGGAACCTTCAAAAGATGGATAGAAATGTGATTTACTTTGTCAGTTTAATTTTTCATGTCTTGGTAATAAATGTTATTTTGATAAATAAAGATGATTTTTATCATATTTATTGTACTGTGACTTTTATACAATAAGGATTCCTCAAGTAATATGAGAAGTGCTCAGGCTGCTAACTCATGCTTCCCTTGAGTTACTTGTCAACATCTGCATGAGAAGCAGGTGAACTGATGATGTGGATTTCCCCATGTATGCACACAAATCTCACAGGGGCAAAATCAGTGTAAAGGCATTACAAATGCTTCTAGAATGCAACTAATTCTATCTCATTTTCCCAAGGAACTATTTACTTTACAATCGTCTTACAAAACAAGTATGATGAGATTGGGAAAGGATCACCATAGTTTGCAGTGAGTTTGAGTAGGCTTCTGTGGGTGACAACACTGTAATGTCAACAGGTGCAAGCACATGGCAGTTCTAGTGGGTGGTTTGCTGTGGGTATGGGGTCAGAGCAGAGAGAATAAAGGCGTCTGACATCAGGAGTTCTGAAATCAGCACCATGAAAGTGATGCCCACGATGGAGCAATTGCTTTGCTTCTAGTAGACAGGCTCTACGAGGCAGCAAAAGCAATGCAAACTTTTTCTTTCATCTTAAAATCAAGTTACAACTCCATGCAGAAGCTTTTATGGCTGATACAAAATTGCTTCTATAATTCGGTTTATAAGACATATACTATCCCTGTCAAAAGTTCTGCATTCAGGATCCTTTGGAACTCAAATCCTGAAAATAGTCTTTTATTATATATATATATATATATATATATGGAAAAGATAATAATCTAACTTGAAGGTTCTCAGGAAACATTCCACAACCAAACCAAACCAAACCAAACCAAACTAAACCAAACCAAACCAAACCAAACCACACCACACCTGAGGTCCTCATGACATATGCTTCATCAACTTTCTCCTCGCACTAGGTTCAGAAGAATTAATAAAAATTGCTTGTTACTTGAGAACATGGTAGTATATCCTGGCTATAATAGATACTCAAATGTCCAACTGAAACACACTACTGTAGTTGCCAGAGCATAGAAAATACACCAAAATTCTCTTGCAGTTTGGATGTGATTTTGTTGAAGTCTTAAACTCTAAATTTAGGTGTCCCCATATGTGACACATTTACCCTAAAAGTTATTTATTGTGTTTGGAAATGGAACTTCAGGAGTGTCCTTCATTTCTAAGTTGTAGGGGAGCCTTAGGACTCCTTGCTAAGGTACAGTGGATAGTGTGTTCCCTTTTCAGAACCTCATACTAATGGGGTGACGTTACAATGTTCACATAGAAGGACCATGTTTAGTGAGAGTGATTTAGGGGATTAAAAGCAATGGGGAATGTAAAGGCCACAAGCTCTTACTGGCCTCAGAATCACAGTGGTTCTTGGGTTTATTTCTCTGAATCCAGATTCGTGCCCCGGCTTGCTGATTTCCCAGCACTCTGTAATCAGCTCTGCTTCCTTCGGCCCTGGGCTACCAGTCACAGTACTGAATCTTACATTTCTACTTTATCCTTTACAGAGACACAATTCATATAAAATACCTTTAAAAGGGCCATAAGTCATCAAAAGATGTAGCCTTGGATTGTCATAGTCAGTGAAAGTCACACTTGTGATAAAGCACATGCTGAAGTTAGCTTTTGTGGTTTTGCATCTTTGGGGACTAGGAGCAATGACAGTGTTGACTTTAACACTTCTGTAAGCTGCGGATCTGGCTATACACATTCAAAGCAGGAGCAGAGCTTACACTGTTGACGCTGTGAGGAATGAATGCCCCAGAGTAGACCCGCTACTCTAGAGTTTCAACTTTTATTTACCAGAGCATGTGCTCTGTAACACACCAGGAGAGTAGTTCCAAGCAATTTAGTGTTTTGTACTCATTAAAAGCATTCACCTGCTAAAGTGTGTGGAGTGAAAATGTGGCTAAACCTGGAAATATAACACAACACTGGAAGCAAAATAATCTTCAGCATAGATAAGTTTTGCTCAAGTCTGGAGAGAGAACATGAAAAGTTCTCAGACTGGCAATTTGCCGACTAGAAAAACACTGTACTTTCAAACAGCCTAATATGGCAGTTGTTTTCATAGACAAAGAAAAGTTAAAGAAGACAGAGAGTCTACATATTCGACACAGCTTGGCAAAACCTAGCTGCTAGCTTCTTTTTATCCTTGTTATGTGTTTCCATATGAGACTTATCATTATCAACAGAAGGAAATAAACAGAAGCAAGGGGGAAGGTCCAGACTGGCGAGCGTTAGCTGCTTGTCAGCTATGGTTTTCCTAATGAATTGCCCTGCTGCTCTGTATCTCAGTGATTATAGAACAACGGCTTTTATTAGTCACTGCAAATAAGACTTAGTGCCACCTTATTTACATTCCATTGCAAATAATTAGCATTTCATATTAGAACCATCCCAGGCACTTCTGAACTTGCAGCAAGACTATTTGACATCACCCAGCACCCAGTTCTACATTCTGTACCTTTTAGTTACAGCAGTGTCACCAATGAGTTCTCCCATGGCTTAGATTCATGCCAATGTTGTAGCCAGGGATATGAAAAGGCAGCAGTAATTAGACTTCTCAAGCCTGACTTCCCTAGTGGTAGAACTGTCATAGAAAGGGAGGATCTGATATTCAAAGTTTCTAATAGCTCAAACCTCTACAATTACTGCTAGAACACAGATGCGACCATTTTAAATAGCAGAAAGCAACTTAACGAGAAAGCTTGACTACAAAACGAAAAGACATAAAACCAGTCATCATCTGCTTTGATGACTGATACCTTTTTTCTGCTGAAAATTTACAATTTATTATAAAGATTCAAACTTGACAGTTTAGCTTGGTCAGAACTCTTGAAAACACAGTCTATATTTAACAAACTGTAATTTCTATTCTATCAGATAAATTGGAATTTCACATTACATGAGTATTATTCTTGAGTATATGTAAATTTGATATATAGATCTGCACATATTATTTAACAAAATTTACAGAAAAGCATGTGGTACAATACTAGCCATTTCCACTTTTAGATAAGTAATGCATATGGAACTATATATGTGTATACATTTATAATTTTTTTAATAAAAAGAAAAGTTCATCGCATTGCACTAAGCAGCAGCAAGCTGGGTAATAAGTGCTGCCGATAGCTCCCATTCGCAGTTCTGTAGTATGCTAACTGACACTTTCTCCTACATGTACCTACAATAAATCAGGAAATCACTGAGCCAAATAATTCTCATTTGTGTGACTGTACTCTTCAGGGATGGAACTAGTTATCATGACTCTAACAATTCTGGAAAGGCTAGCACCAGCCCCAGGCAATGGCCAGGTCCATAGTCTACTCTTATTATCCTGACCTTCCCCTCCCTTGGCTTCATGCTCTGATTAGTTCCTTTATTTTCTTAAGATAACTAAGCCACAAGGTCTGCTAAAGCAGCCTTTACCAGAGATCTCTCACCCATTTTCATATTCCACTCACACGCCTTTCTTTATATGTGGATCCATTGTCAAAGTCTCGCCCCTCCCAGCCTAGCTACATCAAGCGCTCAGATGCCTGACCTAGACACACTTCATTCACAGGAGGACTGATATGTTAAGATTCTTCTTGTTAGAAGAATTCTACTTTAATTTCCAATTAAAAGTTTTATCTTCTCACTTAATGGTTAAAAGAAATAAGCAAATGGTATTAAAATTCAATGGAATAAAAAAATTAACCTTAGGAACAATGCAGCACATACCAACATTAAAAATAAAAGTGTTTAAGACTTGGGCTAAGAGCTCCCAGTGAATGGAATAGAGAAGAGAGGTTAGAAATCAATGATGATAATAGAGAGTATTCGGTTACAAAGCCCTTTCATATGTTATCTTTTCTGTAAAGAGATTACAGAACTTCAAAGAAACAGAAGCAGTCTCTTCTCTACTGAATGTTTTGTTCCTTTCCATATTTCTCAGCAGGGGGCAGTAAATTAGTTCTGTCTGAAGAAGCCTCTTCAAAAAACAAAGCAGAATGTCTGGAGACTTCTGCAAGTTCATTGTGAGCTAGAGTAACAAGTGGGTATTCACTCTGCCCTGGCCACAGCTGGTGCCCAAGCCAGGCCAGCAGTACTCAGAGGGTGCATGTGGGTGTTCAGGAGACTGAGATAATAATTAGGCCCTATATGTATAAAGTGATATAGAAAGGAGGAGAAATCTAAGACAGGCATCCAAGTATGAAGACCTGAAAGCCCTGGGCTGAGCCAGTGTCCCCATCTTCCCACATAATCTCTAAAAGGAGCCAGAGCATTTGGACAGCCAAGCAGATGTCGTGGTCACCACTGAAGCCTTCTCTCTCAAGTGAGGTCAGCAATCTCACTACTGGAGGCTTAGGCTACTCTGCATCACCCTATCTTTGTTATGCTATAGGACACAATTCGCACTTAGTGAGTGCTCAGTGCTATTAGCAGAAATCCAGACTCCATACCTCATCTGTAAAGATCATGCTGTATGGTCCCAGCCTACACCTCCAAATCCTCTTCAGCTCCCATGCAGTCACCACCCTGCCAATGCCACTGTTCCCATGGCACCCTAACAAGGCTCGTCCTTCATCCTTCTTGCATTAAAGCTGGGATGCTGTTTCTCCCTTCTCTTTCACTTGAGACCTGCTTTTCACACTGTACCTTAAATGTCACTACGTAAGGAAATCTTCTACTCTTTATCCTAGCTTTTCAACTCGAAGATAGTACTATCTTAGGCTTGTTCACTTGTTGTTTGAAGGAGAAGGTGTGGACTCCACTAGGTGCCCAAACCAGAAACATTTAGAATTCCAGCATCTACAACAGATGCTCCTGGGATCCATAGAATGAACATGGATTGGATGGATTTCATGGTTTTATATGACCATGGTCAGAAAGAAATGGAGATTTTATGTCCAATGGCAAGTAACATTTTGAGCTTAAATGCTTAATTCTGATTAATATCCCAGATAGTTCACAAGAAAATCCAATCATATAATTATATTAAGAAAGAATATTTGGGACACAAAGACAAGCCGCAGCACAGCAAAAAAGAATGTCATTTTGATAAATATTAAGCAATCTAATTAGACGGCCACCATACCAACTACTGTATAACATTTTTGACCTGTAAATTGTGCCTCCACACCATGAAGGCAGCTCTGTAATTACACCAATCACCATGGCTAAAAAGCTTAGAAACAGAACGAGCCAGTAAATCAACATAAAAGACATAATTGCCATATTCAAAGATCATATGAGGCTGCTTGTTATCTACAGCCCAATATGGTTATTAAGGGGGAATAGGGGAGGCACAAGGGGTGCCGAAGTCGGATGCTTAGCTTATGCACAGCTTGTCTGAACAAAGTTTATACCTAAATATAGAAACATCTTTTGCTCATTTTCCTTTGGTTTCACCACCTAAATTTGGAGACTTTAAAAACATCTAGGTGGTCTTCGCAGATTAACTGTATAATCCAGGTGACTATATCATTTAAAATATTTAAAAATATTTTATTATGTGAAATGACCCACTGGGTTCAACAAAACCAAATCTTTGTAGGATATCAGAATAATTTAGAACAGCATAATAAAGCCAGATGGAGTTAATGATCTTCAACTTTAAAGCTCATTATCTTGTAAAATTTGACTTGTCCTGTTTTTTCCTTTCCTTTCCTTTCCTTTCCTTTCCTTTCCTTTCTGTTCCTTTCCTTTCTGTTCCTTTCCTTTCTTTTCCTTCCCTTCCCTTCCCTTTCCTTCCTTCCTTCCTTCCTTCCTTCCTTCCTTCCTTCCTTCCTTCCTTCCTTCCTTCCTCTCTTTTTTCTTTCTTTTGAGATAGGGTATCACTTGTGCCTTCCACTCAGAGATGTACCTGCCTGTATTTTTTGAGTTGGGATTAAAGGTGTACACTATAACATTGAGCTTTGCAAGTTTTAACATTGTTGACATTAGGGGTTGTTATATGTTAACTGTTCTTGTAGCTTCGCATAATCCCAGAGTTCTTAGAGATCAGTTGCTAGTGGTATACCCATGTATCATTGCTATCATCATTGTTCTTGTATTATTTTTGACATAGGCAACTCTCAGGTTTGGGTGGTTTCTTTAGTAAATTAACAGAACTAGAGTAGAGTATTCTGAAGTTTAGACCTCTGAGCAACAAACCTGGCAACATATAGTACAGCCTTGTTTTAATGGAATAGAGTAAATAACAGAGATTAGAAGAGAAGAGAGAATTGACTGCATGTAGGAAAAGTATAATAAAAGCTATTCTTCTGCTTATAGTTTTTAGGTAGGGCGTGTGCATATGTCTAGTAGATCAAAATGTATCATAATGTTCTATATCTTCTGCATGCGTGTTTCCACCAGTCAGTAAGGAAGATCTTTAGATCCCTCTAATATTTAGAATGTAATTCTTAGGGATATAATTTTATATGCTAATTTTTCTTCTTACATCATTCCTCATTAAAGAGTATTACTGAGTTATAGACAATTTTATTCAAATGAGACTATTAAGAAATTATCTCATTACTGAATATAGAATGCTCATTATCATAAGAAATACACAAGAAATAGATTTCTAGCAGGTTTCCTAAAAAATGAATTAGAAATTAATTTCTTAACACTTTTCAAATGAAAATACCACACTTAGGGTATCTGTTAGAAAACAAAAACTGTTCTTGAGAAACTAGTAGGTAACTTTGCTATATCATCTTACATATAAAGTTTCAGGTAAAATAAGAATATGTGTTTACAAGTCACTCCACATTAGTCACATGACATGAAGAAATCAAGTCAGCACTAAGCAGGAAACTTGCTCCTTCCTGACTGGCTCTCCTAGCACTGGAAGCTGCTATGCAGGCTGCTGGGTGTGAGGGTCATCAACAGTCTGGCTCAGATGTGAACCCTATGAAGCACATTAATGACGAGCAGGACAAGAGAGGCCTATCGTGCAATAGTGGCAAAGCATCGTGAGGGTGAGGGGTAAGCGACCACCTTCCAATTGCATTTAAGTTGCTTTCCATAGGAAGAAACACATGACTGGTATTGAAAGGCTGATTCTGTTTGGGATCAAGCTCACAGTCCTCAGGGAATGCTGTATTATAGCACAAATGGACATAGTATAAAATCGTCCTTTAAATTCTTACAGATTAATGCAGTTCTCAGAAACTACCAACTGGTTAGTGTACACAGAATAAATGATGGGGGAGTGCTCACCCCAAATTAGACACAGATATCACATCTCCAAGAGAATATATATGGAAAGAGACAGAGGTTAGGGTGCACTGGAGCAAAATAGTGTTTTCTATACGTGTCAGGACCACTGTAGTCACGGAGGTTGGGGTCGCCTGCCTAAGGCCAAGGCAGTCAGTGCACTAGAATCTCTCTCCATTAGAACTCCTGCACATGGTTATCGCAGCAACCAAACTGCTGCTACAACTCCTCCGCTGAATTGCCTCCAATACCCAATGCATGTCCAACCTGCTAGTATAGACAGAAATCTGGTGTCTGGCTGACTTAGACTGTAATTCACCACGATAGAGTTGGCAACTAAACTTTCATTGCATTAGTTTCTTATATTACTTGATAACAAAACTCACTTTGTTTGTATTCTTCAGACTCAGTAATTAAAGTCACATAGAGAGGGTAGATATCTGATTTCTTTGCAGAAACTCCCATTCCCATCATATGGTTCAGTAATGGAAGTAATAACCAATCTGTGTTCTTTATAATGAATTAAGTATTATTTATGGATAACAGTGGATGAAAGAAATGCGTATGAAAGGCAGTCTAATTCAGCGAATACCAGCCCCACATGAGCCACAGGAATGAAAACGTCCTTTCCCTTCCCTTGTCCACATCATCTCATATCAGAAGTTCAGGTTTATGAATTATTGAATTGGTGAAGAATTTGCCCCCTTTAAATTGTCTAACTCTGCCTCCAAGGAGTCATGTCACCTCCTCTTCATGTCAATGTCATGCATGGCTGGGTTGCCACAATCTGCCTCGGCCACTGGAGCTCAGGCCATTGAGAGCCATCAAATCAATTATAACAGGCGCTGCTGTCTTACACCGACACCCAGTGATTGATAACAAAACCTGCCTGCTTTCAGTTCTCATCTGACAGCAACAACCCACCCCTGCCCATTCGCAAAGGCGTTTGTCATAAATCAATAGCAATTCTACCACGTAGAAAGCTGCTGGGCTCACTCACTCCAGCTGGGCTCACTCTGTTTTTAAAGTTAAAATGTATATATTAGGATTAAATGTCAAGGGATTAACTTTTAAATTGTCTAATATTACATGTAAATAGTGATATTAAAATATCCACTAAAAATAAGAATTCAGTATTTGATTAGTATTTAAATTGTTTAAATTCAATTCAACTTTAAAAGTAAATGATTAAAATTTTAAAAGATATTATTTTATATTAGAATATATGACAGAAAGTAATATTTTATTTTAGTTTACTTCATATCACATGAAGTAATTTCATGACTGTTTAAACCTAAATATACAAAAAATATAATTTTTTGGTACAATTCAGCAATGCCATTACAAAATATATTATCAATTAGCAATGAGTACTGAATACCCTACACATATTTAAGACAGTACTCTTCATATGGAAAAATATAAAAATTTCAGCACAAGTACTTATAGACTGTGACCAGTGCACTTAAAACATTTTGCTCCCTCAAAAGCCCCCCCTTTTTATTCGTAAGAAAGGGATGTGATTTAATCTAAGAATTTGGAGGATACCGTGGTAAATTGACAATGCATTAGTATGCTGTTTTCAACATCCAAAATACTTATTAAAATATGTATCTACTTGACATCATATTAGGTAGTATGCTAATTGAAATGGGAATGATTCTTGTAGTCACTTCAAAGAAAAGAGTGGAAGATAATAATGCTATTGAGTTACTTATAGAAAGCACTGTTTAGAGAAAAAGATGTACAATATATTACACAGCATTTTCATGACACATGACAGGTGTTTCACATCTATGTTTCATTGACTACTCAAATTTCTAAGTCGATATTTTTTCCAGCTTACCTAAAAAGGCAAAGACATATATCAAAGAAACTAATTTGAAGTAATTTCTGGCTAGTTTCCCAACACACGTATTCTACATGTATTTATCTAGAATTTATGATTTACTAAGAAATTATTGTGGGTTCTATGCTATAGATAAGACACAGAAAAAATACTGGTGCCAAGACAATAGGTAAGCAAACTAAGCATAAAAACCAAGGAGATTATATTATTTAAAATACAATAGTCTGAGATTTAGAGAATTCCTGACCAGAACTGGTGCCTGCAGCTATACGTGAATATCCTATGGGGCAGTGAGCCACCAGGAGTGGACATTTCAATGAAGTAGAAGAGGCATGTGGCAGGAGGTGACAGAGGGCAGCAGAGAGGCAGTGAATGTACCTCCCAGATGGACCCAAGCAGGCAGACTAACAAGTGACTGGCTTAAGGCCTATCATTCTCCTGGGCTGATGCTATTATGCGAAGTAGGTCCTGGTTCAGATATGATCTAGTACCAAATATTAACACTACCAAGATTAGAATATACACAAGAAGACATTTCTCAATTGTGGAAGATTAAAACCTGTTTTCTCAGTATTCAACAAAGGTTTGATCAATCAATTCTTCTATAACAGCTTGCAGCACCCACAAAAGAATACCTTGTAGAAGATATACTCTTGTGAATATGTTATCTGCACACATTTGGGTGCACCAAATGTGTGCATGTGCTTGTAGAGGCTAGAATGTGTTTGATTTACAGGAAGCTGTGAGCTGCTCAATGTGGGAGATGGGAACCAAACCTAGGTCCTCTGCAAGAGAAGCAAGTGCTCTCAATCGTGGGATAATATTTTCTGCCCCAATAGTGAAAATCTTTAGATCAAATTAGTACTCATCTGTTCTAGAAACAGCTAGAGCCGTGGTTCTCAACCTTTCTAATGCTGTGACCCTTTCATTATTGTGGTGACCCTCAATCAGAAAATTATTCTTGTTGCTACTTCATGACTATAACTTGTGACCATTATGAACTGTATTGTAAATATCTGACATGCAGGATATCTATGCAACCCTTGTGAAAGGGCTTCAATCTCCATGACCAACAGGTTGAGAACGGCTGAGCTACAGAGTCCTGTGAGTCAGCTTGATCACTATCTACATTTACCTCATGCCTCTATATGTACCATTTTTCCTCACAAACCATGAGTGTATAAAAACTAGACTGTGTGGACTATCAACGGTTTTCTCATTTTCAGAAGGCTTTCCCCATTATTTTAAAGAGTGAAGCAGTACAATCTCCTGTATTAGGAATATCCTTGTATTGACATTTAAGCTCCTTTCTAACCAGCCTCTCAGTCTCTTCTGATCATTCTCTGAAGAACTATTCCTCCTGCTTAAATCCAAAGTATCAAAATTAACAACTGTTAGTAGACGGATTAGTAGAGGGATTTGAAAGTTTGAATTTGCATAGAGTTAAGAATGTGATTCTGTAGAATAATGTGCTGTAGAAAATAAATGAAACACGTTCTATCTACTGAATTGCAATGCGAGCCTGGAATGTATTTGGCATCCTAATGCCGAGTTGTTGGATGCTCGTGGCAGAGCAGGAAAACCATACCACAAACAAGAGTCGGGACTTCCTTATTCCATATGTGCAGTGTGAGCAGGTCACTTAACCCTGCTGTATGTTCATGTTACCATTTGTTAGTCGGGAATATGAGCATCACCATGTGCTATCACAGTGCTGATCTTGATATCAAGGACAGAGACACCTGCAACAATAGTAACGAAGTGTCTGTGACTGTTCACGCCATTCTAAGTATTACTCTGAGCAGGGCATTTTGTAAAAAGCGTTTAAAAACAGACTCTAATTCATCCAGGCCCATAGAAATCTATGAAGCAAGCATGCTTTATTATGGTGAGGAAATGGAGGCACAGAAGGCGCAAACATCAAAAGTGAATGAGAAATAAGTGACAGTTGTCACTCTAGCGTAAGGAAGCACGTGTGGCCACCAGGCTTCAATGCAAAACCTCCGTGCCTTCACAGGTCTTCCTAAACACTGCCACTACCCACAGAGGCAGAGAGGGCAAAAAGATGACCTAGAGTAAGGGCCAGTCTCAGTTTTAGGTCATGTAATCTCACTCTCACCACCCACCCGCTTCCATTCTGAGCAAGCCAGAGCTAAGGAGTGTTATTTAAAATGGTCACTCTATAATTTAAGCACAGAGAATATGGGGAGAAGGGAAAAGGAATGCATAAGGACAGAGTAAGACATTGCTTCAGAGTAGTTAATAGTTAATTTTATGTTTGTATATTATGTTGATATTTGAGTAATTTTGACAACTCATCCTTTACAGATCATGGTAAGAAGAAATGACAGATTTATAGGTGGCCCTTTTCAAAAAGACTATTACATTTCCAATGGGAATATGCTGGAATGTGGAATAAAGACACCATATTTATAGAGATGGAAGGAATTACAAGTAGAGTTGAAAAGTGTCAATTACACAAGGGACTTGGAATGACTCCACAATGGCCAAGCAGAACAATCTGCCGAAAGCGAAGAGATGAGCTTGGGGAGACATTTAGAGTGTCATGTTTTCAAGCTACGAGAACATAGGCAGCATGAAAATACTGTGTGTCAGGACGATCTCACCAGCACTGCGGCTAGAATGGTGGAAGGAATGAACAGGGAGAGAGAGCGCTGGAAGAAGAGAGTTATGGGGGTGGGGTGGGGTGGAGGGTCCTACGACAAGTAAACAGTGCCCACACAGTAGGGGACTGGAACAAGGCAGATTTGAGTGGGTCTGGGGAGATGGGACACCCTGAATGTAGGGAAGAATGTGGTATCCATGGAGTAGCAGTCAACCCGTGGACTATAGGGAACATGGGGAAGAATATGGCGTGGGGCTGACTTGGGCGGCAAGGAAAGTGTTTTCTGAAAAGGGGTAGAAATAAAAGGCTAGGCTGAGATGGAGTTGAGTAAGAAAGATCAAGACATGCCTTGCTAGGGTGCTTCGGAGAGACCCTTGGGATTGATGGGAGAGGGCTAGGGAGTGCGCTCATCCTTGTCTCTGGTATAGGTAGGTGTTCATGACAGCCCAAAGTAAGGAAAGCCCAGACATTTCTAAACATTTCTGTGGAAGAGAAGGTGGCCTATTATTTTTTTGAACAAGAGCCATTCAAGATCTACTGAGAAAAAGGCTTTTTGTAGCTGATGGAATCTAACAACCACCCCTATCAGAGTTACATGGGGATACTTGGGGGAATTAATGGGATATTTGTAAAGCATTTTCATTTCCTTTAAAGTTTTTATTTATAATCCATTTACATATATTTAAATGCAGTTAGAAAGGCATGTTTAAATTCAATTTCCCTTGAAATTGCCAAGGGACAACAACAGGGAAAATTTTTTTAAAAAGAACACTAAACAGGGAAA